>NC_090253.1:22378638-22623582 GCF_037325665.1 Littorina saxatilis | reverse complement strand
TACCAAACCAGGATTGACACTTTGACCGCTTAGTCGGGCAAAAGGTTTCTACCAGTAAAACTATCGAACGGTCGACCAATGGCAATGCTGCAGAACGAAAACTTATGCGGAGTCAGCGACCGACCACCGAGGCCTCAGCCCGCTCTGAAATCTCCCGTACGTTCTCACACTAGCAAAGGAAATGAACTTGTGCAAACGAAACCCAAAACAGAGAAGCGAGGAAAACCCATAAATAATACCGGGAAATCATAACGTGCAAAACTAAATAAAATATGTATCCATGGCTTCCTGACAGGTATTGGAAAAAAAAGCGAGGAAAACCCATGAATAATACCGGGAAGTCATAACGTGCACAACTAAATAAAATATGTATCCATGGCTTCCTGACAGGTATTGGAAAAGAAGACGAAACTGATTCACTTGGACAGGAACCCCAAAGACACGTGGGTATCGCTGTACAACCACGCATTCGGACTCAAGAGCACATCGGGTTATCATGGCACGTGGAACCAGTTCTTTGACCTCATGATCTCTGGATTCGGCTGTGAGTGTGTGCTGAAGTAGAATGATCATTTCCAGGCGCACGGTGTGTGTGTGTGTGTGTGTGTGTGTGTGTGGTGTGTGTGTGTGTGTGTGTGTGTGTGTGTGTGGTGTGTGGTGTGTGTGTGCGTGCGTGCTTGCATGCGCGCGTGTGAGTGTGTGTGTGCCGTGTGTGTGTGTGTGTGTGTGTGTGTGTGTGTGTGTGTGTGTGTGTTCGCACGTGCGTATACATGTGCACGCGAAAAAAAGGTAACAAATAAAGAAAGTGGGGGGGGGGGGGGGGCGGCGGGAGAGGGGAGGGGAGGTGGGGAGGGACAGAATCATCGTTGGTCTTTAAGTTTGTGTCCAAACGGTTTCGATGTCTATCTGCCTAATTTATTAATCTCTCTTTAATGTACAGATAGGTACGGTGACTGGTTTGACCATGTCCTTGATTGGGAGGATGCTATCAAGACACAGAAACAAGTGCCCATCATCACCTCTGTCTTTGAAGATATGAAAAAGGTTTGTGTGCAAATACATGCATCAGTGACACAACTAAATACGTTTGTATCATAGTTTTCAAAATTAGTTGTTGTTATTGTTGTTATTGTAACCGAGTGCCGTAACACTACGATCACCTCGGGAGGCGAAGTGCAATCAAACAGGATTGAAAATGTTAGGGCTAATTTCTTAGCCCTATAAAAACTGTTTTGCAAACCCGAAGGTTTCCATGAACATACAGACAATCTGAAACCACTATGAAAGGAGCGGTAGCCTCCCCTGTCACATTATTTTTGCACAGATAAATGCTGTTCTGTATGTATCAGGAGCAGAAATTATAATTTCAATTGATAAAGTATTTCAAGGTTATTATGAGAAAATGGACACTCACAATTCACATGCAACAATCATTGTACACTGCCAAGTCTTATTGTGGCTAATTGGAAATTGAGGAATTTTTTTTTGGAGGGGGGTTACCGGCCGCTGTTTCCATCAACAAGCAAGCTTTTCTTGGGAGCATTTTTTACCCAATTTTTTTATATAAATATCTGTGTTAATAATCAGTCTTCAGCTGCTTCGCACACACACACACACACACACACACACACACACACCGTGACACACACACACACACACACACACACACACACACACACACACACACACACACCGTGACACACACACACACACACACACACACACAATTCACTGAGCACACGTTGTTGTCAGTTTCTTAACGTAACTTCTACATGTTGTGTAAACTAACTGTCTCAGTTTCAGAGAAACACGGCATGTGGGTTTTAAAGTAGGATTGAATGTCCATAACGTCAAAAAGCGAATTCCACAAAGGATACGCGGACATACAAAATATACGGCTGCAATTTATTTTAAACTTTCGACGGTTCCAGGACCCAGTCGGCCAGATCGAAAAGCTGGACCAGTTTCTGGGAACCAACAGGGGCAGACAACTCTGTGAACAGATAGCAGACGCCTGCAGCTTCACCAAAATTAAGGAAGTAAAGAAGGTACCGCCCGAGATCAAAAAGAAAATGTTCAAAGAAAACGCTGCAGGATTCTACAGAAAGGGTAAACATTGCACACCTTTGTTGATTCAATCTCCCTTCCTGCCATTATTTGTATCCCTATTGCAGAACACCGGAAAATGTCTGTCAATGTGCTATGTTCTTGTTCAATGTTGAGTGTGCATAGATACTCATAGTGAGAAGGGTCTGCATTTTATTTTTTTTTATTCGTAGTAAGTCAGAGTACAAGTTTGTTTTCACTGGGCAATGCCAAACTGTTACTGCATTTCACTGAAGTTACCGGCGGCTTCTTAACTTGATAGAATTTATGGTAGGCCTGACAATATCACCATTAGGCTAAGTCTCGTGATCAAGATAACTCAATATGAAGCACAGAACCTGCCATTCTGTGTGTAAACTTTCTTCTCAAATCTTCTTCTGTATACGTTCTTCTCAAATCTTCTTCTGTGAACGTTCTTCTCAAATCTTCTTCTGTGAACGTTCTTCTCAAATCTTCTGTAGCCTAAACATTCTTCTCAAATCTTTTTTAAAACTTTCGTTGAAGAATCAGTCACTATTTCATGATGATGATGATCGATGA
This sequence comes from Littorina saxatilis, assembly GCF_037325665.1. Taxonomy (NCBI): domain Eukaryota; kingdom Metazoa; phylum Mollusca; class Gastropoda; order Littorinimorpha; family Littorinidae; genus Littorina; species Littorina saxatilis. Next base: position 22,620,936 of record NC_090253.1, on the reverse strand, counting down.
TGATGATGATGATGATGATGATGATGATGATGATGATGATGGTGGTGGTGGTGATGGTGATGATGATGATGGTGGTGGTGGTGGTGGTGGTGGTGGTGATGATGATGATGATGATGATGATGATGATGATGATGATGATGATGATGATGATGATGATGATGATGATGATGATGATGATGATGATGATGATGATGATGATGTTTCAGGTGAAGTAGGAGACTGGAAGAACTGGTTCACGGTGGCACAGAACGAGCTGTTTGATGAGGTCTACAAGAAGAGAATGGCAGGCAGCAGTCTCCGTTACACTTTCGTGCAGTGAATGTGAAATACTGTCGTGTCAAAGTACCATGGGAGTGGGATCAATGGGGTGACACCCTGTCTGTGGCTGAAATTATAAACACAACTAGAACAACAACTACTACTACAACTACAACAAACTTATGCCACCGGTCCTGCTGGTTAGATACTTATTTTAAAGTCTGTATATTAAAAGTCTGTCTGGTATGGTAGATTTATCTTATTTTTTCACTCTTGGTTCAACACACTTTAAAAATATGACAGGACAAATGTTAGCAGCGAAGTGGAGGTTAAAGGGTCAATAGATGTCTTAGGTCTTTAAATTGGTCAATATTGTTCAACAACAACAATATCAAACTCCCCAGCAAACTGTCACTCCAACCGCACTTCTACCCCGTGACTCCATTAATTTTCTGTCACTCCCACCCCACTTCTACCCCGTGACTCCATTAATTTTCTGTCATTCCAACCGCACTTCTACCCCGTGACTCCATTAATTTTCTGTCATTCCAACCCCACTTCCACCCCACTATGACTCCATTAATTTTCTGTCATTCCAACCGCACTTCTACCCCGTGACTCCATTAATTTTCTGTCACTCCCACCCCACTTCTACCCCGTGACTCCATTAATTTTCTGTCATTCCAACCCCACTTCTACCCCGTGACTCCATTAATTTTCTGTCATTCCAACCGCACTTCTACCCCACTATGACTCCATTAATTTTCTGTCATTCCAACCGCACTTCTACCCCGTGACTCCATTAATTTTCTGTCATTCCAACCGCACTTCTACCCCGTGACTCCATTAATTTTCTGTCACTCCAACCGCACTTCTACCCCGTGACTCCATTAATTTTCTGCACAAAGCGGATGACCATATTAAGCAGCCTTTAGTTACAAAGCAGCCTAGTTTCAAACCGACAGAGCAAGGCTTTGTTTGACAGATGTGTAGTTGTTGGCTTATGTTTGTGTTGCATGAGTACTCATACCAGTTTACTTGTGTATCTATTGATCCGCTGGATGTGAGGCGAGTCGGACCAGTAGCATGACACAGGTAGTCTTCTCTGTTTGCTTTAAACAGACTGTCTGTGTGCGTAGTATATTGGGTGTGTATGCCACTCTTCATTACATTGCATCATTTTTATACAGAAAATGTTTTTGAGAAGAATTGCAAAAGAAAAGAAAAAGTCTGATTAAGTTGGCTTCATTGTTTATTAGGGATGTTAAATATGTGTGTGTGTGTGTGTGTGTGTGTGTGTCTGTCTGCCAGAGGCTGTCTGACGACGGTGTGCGGCCAATGTGCGTGCGTGCGCCCGTGTGTGTGTGTGTGTGTGTGTGTGTGTGTGTGTTTCTCGTTACTTCACCAATCCTGAGATGTGTCTGTTCACGTTACTGTCTGCATCACCGAAACAAAGAAGCATTATAGCATACCTCTCCAACGCTCTCGTCTCCGTACCCACACTGGCAAAAAAAATGTAGAACCAAGTGCACCTTCCAGCTATGGGTACACGTGCACCACTACGGAAGAACACATACCGGCACGGTTGGCCTAGTGGTAAGGCGTCCACCCCGTGATCGGGAGGTCGTGGGTTCGAACCCCGGCCGGGTCATACCTAAGACTTTAAAATTGGCAATCTAGTGGCTGCTCCGCCTGGCGTCTGGCATTATGGGGTTAGTGCTAGGACTGGTTGGTCCGGTGTCAGAATAATGTGACTGGGTGAGACATGAAGCCTGTACTGCGACTTCTGTCTTGTGTGTTGCGAACGTTATAGGGGAAGGGCTCCTAATATGGACCGGCTCCTTTTTATATTTAGTCAAGTTTTGACTAAATATTTTAACATCGAGGGGGAATCGAAACGAGGGTCGTGGTGTATGTGCGTGTGTGTGTGTGTGTGTAGAGCGATTCAGACTAAACTACTGGACCGATCTTTATGAAATTTGACATGAGAGTTCCTGGGTATGAAATCCCCGAATATTTTTTTCATTTTTTTTATAAATGTCTTTGATGACGTCATATCCGGCTTTTCGTGAAAGTTGAGGCGGCACTGTCACGCCCTCATTTTTCAACCAAATTGGTTGAAATTTTGGTCAAGTAATCTTCGACGAAGCCCGGACTTCGGTATTGCATTTCAGCTTGGTGGCTTAAAAATTAATTAATGACTTTGGTCATTAAAAATCTGAAAATTGTAAAAAAAAATAAAAATTTATAAAACGATCCAAATTTACGTTTATCTTATTCTCCATCATTTGCTGATTCCAAAAACATATAAATATGTTATATTCGGATTAAAAACAAGCTCTGAAAATTAAATATATAAACATTATTATCAAAATTAAATTGTCCAAATCAATTTAAAAACACTTTCATCTTATTCCTTGTCGGTTCCTGATTCCAAAAACATATAGATATGATATGTTTGGATTAAAAACACGCTCAGAAAGTTAAAACAAAGAGAGGTACATAAAAGCGTGTTATCCTTCTTAGCGCAACTACTACCCCGCTCTTCTTGTCAATTTCACTGCCTTTGCCATGAGCGGTGGCCTGACGATGCTACGAGTAAAATGGCATTGCGTTCAGTTTCATTCTGTGAGTTCGACAGCTACTTGACTAAATATTGTATTTTCGCCTTACGCGATTTGTTTGTTTGTTTGCTTAACGCCCAGCCGACCACGAAGGGCGGCCATATTAGGGCGGTGGACCGGCTCCTAATATGGACCACCTTCTGTTCTGACAAACTAACGGCGCTAGAGCGCTCAAAACAATTTCATTCGCTCTCTGGATAACTTGCACATGTCAAAACATTGTAGAAACATAAACCTTAAAACCGTTAGGCTTTTTTTCTTTTTATATTTAGTCAAGTTTTGACTAAATATTTTAACATCGAGGGGGAATCGAAACGAGGGTCGTGGTGTATGTGCGTGTGTGTGTGTGTGTGTGTGTGTGTGTCTGTCTGTCTGTGTGTGTGTGTGTGTAGAGCGATTCAGACTAAACTACTGGACCGATCTTTATGAAATTTGACATGAGAGTTCCTGGGTATGAAATCCCCGAACGTTTTTTTCATTTGTTTGATAAATGTCTTTGATGACGTCATATCCGGCTTTTCGTGAAAGTTGAGGCGGCACTGTCACGCCCTCATTTTTCAACCAAATTGGTTGAAATTTTGGTCAAGTAATCTTCGACAAAGCCCGGACTTCGGTATTGCATTTCAGCTTGGTGGCTTAAAAATTAATTAATGACTTTGGTCATTAAAAATCTGAAAATTGTAAAAAAAAATAGAAATTTATAAAACGATCCAAATTTACGTTTATCTTATTCTCCATCATTTGCTGATTCCAAAAACATATAACTATGTTATATTCGGATTAAAAACAAGCTCTGAAAATTAAATATATAAACATTATTATCAAAATTAAATTGTCGAAATCAATTTAAAAACACTTTCATCTTATTCCTTGTCGGTTCCTGATTCCAAAAACATATAGATATGATATGTTTGGATTAAAAACACGCTCAGAAAGTTAAAACAAAGAGAGGTACAGAAAAGCGTGCTATCCTTCTTAGCGCAACTACTACCCCGCTCTTCTTGTCAATTTCACTGCCTTTGCCATGAGCGGTGGACTGACGATGCTACGAGTATACGGTCTTGCTGAAAAATGGCATTGCGTTCGGTTTCATTCTGTGAGTTCGACAGCTACTTGACTAAATATTGTATTTTCGCCTTACGCGACTTGTTATATTTAGTCAAGTTTTGACTAAATATTTTATCATCGAGGGGGAATCGAAACGAGGGTATGGTGTATGTGCGTGTGTGTGTGTGTGTGTAGAGCGATTCAGACTAAACTACTGGACCGATCTTTATGAAATTTGACATGAGAGTTCCTGGGTATGAAATCCCCGAATATTTTTTTCATTTTTTTGATAAATGTCTTTGATGACGTCATATCCGGCTTTTCGTGAAAGTTGAGGCGGCACTGTCACGCCCTCATTTTTCAACCAAATTGGTTGAAATTTTGGTCAAGTAATCTTCGACGAAGCCCGGACTTCGGTATTGCATTTCAGCTTGGTGGCTTAAAAATTAATTAATGACTTTGGTCATTAAAAATCTGAAAATTGTAAAAAAAAATAAAAATTTATAAAACGATCCAAATTTACGTTTATCTTATTCTCCATCATTTGCTGATTCCAAAAACATATAAATATGTTATATTCGGATTAAAAACAAGCTCTGAAAATTAAATATATAAACATTATTATCAAAATTAAATTGTCCAAATCAATTTAAAAACACTTTCATCTTATTCCTTGTCGGTTCCTGATTCCAAAAACATATAGATATGATATGTTTGGATTAAAAACACGCTCAGAAAATTAAAACAAAGAGAGGTACAGAAAAGCGTGCTATCCTTCTTAGCGCAACTACTACCCCGCTCTTCTTGTCAATTTCACTGCCTATGCCGTGAGCGGTGGACTACGAGTATACGGTCTTGCTGCGTTGCATTGCGTTCAGTTTCATTCTGTGAGTTCGACAGCTACTTGACTAAATATTGTATTTTCGCCTTACGCGACTTGTTTTCACTTTTGGCAGGGTTCACTCTAAATTTGCCGCCTAAAACGGACTCGTTTTTGTCTACAGCCAAAGCTTTTATCGCACAAAAATTGCTATATATGACAGCTAAGACCGTATTTGTTACATTTTAGCAGTGTTGACCCCGAGTTTCTTCTGCAAACAAAAAAGGATAGCAAAATCTCAAAATATGTGTGAGTCCCTTAATATGGACCACCTTCAACAAATCGAAGAAAATAAAAGCTAAAGGCTATTTTCATTAATTCATTAAGAAGCTTGCTGGAAATAACCTATAACTAGCCCTCGAGATTTCAAAAAAATATAACAAATAGTCGAGTCTTCTTTTCGTGGAAGTTGATAATTTCACTTATTTTCACTCTATTTTTGATAAGCTTCTTTAGTTTCCTGGTGTGCTTCAAATAATGCTTTCATCAACCCGAAACAGATCAATCTAAAGCATATTTTGATTAGTCTGACTTGCACACTAAGTTGTATCATGTTATTTGGAAGTATAGGGGGCTTTTTACAGTGATTCGTGAAGGCCGCTTCACTGGTCCATATTAGGCGCCCAGGCTCCTAATATGGACCATTTGTGATTTTTTCTGTATCTAATTTTTGCTGAATGTCTGACGGGCGCTGTGGCGGGGTGGTAAGACGTCGGCCTCTTAACCGGAAGGTCGAGGGTTCGAATCCCGGTCGCGGCCGCCTGGTGGGTTAAGTGTGGAGATTTTTCCGATCTCCCAGGTCAACTTATGTGCAGACCTGCTAGTGGCTTATCCCCCTTCGTGTGCACACGCAAGCACAAGACCAAGTGCGCACGGAAAAGATCCTGTAATCCATGTCAGAGTTCGGTGGGTTATAGAAACACGAAAATATCCAGCATGCTTCCTCCGAAAGCGGCGTATGGCTGCCTTAATGGCGGGGTAAAAACGGTCATACACGTAAAATTCCACTCGTGCAAAAAACACGAGTGTACGTGGGAGTTTCAGCCCACGAACGCAGAAGAAGAAGAAGCTGAATGTCTATCAAAGCTATTTCACTCTAATTAGGCCTAACGATTAACCTGAGAGAGAAGGACTACCAAACACAAAATGAAACTTCTTCGCAAGAAAACAAGCTAGTTATCAGCATGAAACAACAAGTCGCGTAAGGCGAAAATACAATATTTAGTCAAGTAGCTGTCGAACTCACAGAATGAAACTGAACGCAATGCCATTTTTCAGCAAGACCGTATACTCGTAGCATCGTCAGTCCACCGCTCATGGCAAAGGCAGTGAAATTGACAAGAAGAGCGGGGTAGTAGTTGCGCTAAGAAGGATAGCACGCTTTTCTGTACCTCTCTTTGTTTTAACTTTCTGAGCGTGTTTTTAATTCAAACATATCATATCTATATGTTTTTGGAATCAGGAACCGACAAGGAATAAGATGAAAGTGTTTTTAAATTGATTTGGACAATTTAATTTTGATAATAATTTTTATATATTTAATTTTCAGAGCTTGTTTTTAATCCGAATATAACATATTTATATGTTTTTGGAATCAGCAAATGATGGAGAATAAGATAAACGTAAATTTGGATCGTTTTATAAATTTTTATTTTTTTTTTACAATTTTCAGATTTTTAATGACCAAAGTCATAAATTAATTTTTAAGCCACCAAGCTGAAATGCAATACCGAAGTCCGGGCTTTGTCGAAGATTACATGACCAAAATTTCAACCAATTTGGTTGAAAAATGAGGGCGTGACAGTGCTGCCTCAACTTTCACGAAAAGCCGGATATGACGTCATCAAAGACATTTATCAAAAAAATGAAAAAAACGTTCGGGGATTTCATACCCAGGAACTCTCATGTCAAATTTCATAAAGATCGGTCCAGTAGTTTAGTCTGAATCGCTCTACACACACACACACACACCCACACACACAGACACACACACACACACACAGTCACACGCACATACACCACGACCCTCGTTTCGATTCCCCCTCGATGTTAAAATATTTAGTCAAAACTTGACTAAATATAAAAAGTGGTGCATTTTTAGAAGCCCTTCCCCTATGTCAAAGCAGCACCGCCCTGATATGGCCCTTCGTGGTCGGCTGGGCGTTAAGCAAACAAACAAACAAACAAACGGAAGAACACCATACGTGCACCGTCAGTCACTGACTTTTTTTGCTCGAATGCGCTCAGTGCAGCTGTCTAACAAAACACAGCACTCAAGTGTTGTTACTCGTCTCGCAGACTAAACTGATGGTGTGACGGCGAACGCAAGAAGAAGTGTTGTTACTTTGTGTAACTGGGTCATCGTTCGACGCACACGTTCTGTGTGAAACGAATATCTGCATCGCTAGCATTCCTATGAGGGGAATCTTACTGGCAAATTCATACCGTTTTTGTACATAATTTTCTGTCACTTTTTTGTGTGTCTCGGACTAAATCCTTCCGAGCAGGCAGTCGCTGAAGCATGATATTCATTGACTGACAAAGCTACAGGTAGGTTTTTGACTCGATATATTGACCAAGTAGGTGGTCGGCAAATGTGTTGAGAGCAGGAATTCGTACGACTGCCTGTGAGATATGCTGACCTCGTTGCGAAATCAAAAAAGAATCTAGATGCAGCATATTTCAAAACCCAACTTTGTGTTGTTGTTAATGTTCTTGTTATTGTCGTTCACTCTGTTCAATATAAACCTACCGTGATATAAAGTCACTCGCATGAGATCGCAGGCTCGTTGTTGTTTTTATAACCAAAGAGTGTAAATGTCATGAAAATGTGTCAAGAATAAAACACTGCCGTTTAAAACCAAACACGACTGAGAGAAATGCTGACCTGATTGCACGGTGAAACATGATACTACGTATGTAGTACACTTCAAAACCCAGATGACTGTGTATCGTTTGTGTTGTGTCGGTTGTTGTTACTCTGTGTGTTAGTGTGTGTCTCTCTCTCTCTCTCTCTCTCTCTCTCTCTCTCTCTCTCTCTCTCTCTCTCTCTCACCATAATTCTTCGTTTTCGAGGTCAGTCTAGAGGCCTACAACATAACAAAGTCTACATCGGGTCGAGCAAGCTAGATGACTCGAACGACGCTGTCTGGAAATAACTCTTGTCAGGCTTTTCGTGGACTGAGGAGGAGTTGTGTTCCTTGATTGTGAGGCAAGCTGAGCTACATAGCTCATTGGGAATAACCGATGTTGTCATCAATTTCCGGAGTTTTCATTCTTCAACCAGCCGGGGAATAAATTTCATCTTCCCCACATGCATTAAATCGAGGTGGTGAATGGGTTTGAGCTTTCAGGTGAAACGTGGATTGTCAAAGTAAAAGCTAATCAGGCTGATTGTTTGATGTGTGGAACCACAGGCACTCGTCACGAACGGGTCGGGATCAAAGTGGGCGGGGCCTGTGCGCTCTCAAGACTAGCCTACTACTATTACAATTTTCTCCCCCCTTTCCTAACCTAGGTGGTGGGTTCAAGTGCTAGTCTTTCGGATGAGACGAAAAACCGAGATCCCTTCGTGTACACTACATTGGGGTATGCACGTTAAAGATCCCACGATTGACAAAAGGGTCTTTCCTGGCAAAATTGTATAGGCATAGATAAAAATGTCCACCAAAATACCCGTACCGTGTGACTTGGAATAATAGGCCGTGAAAAGTAGGATATGCGCCGAAATGGCTGCGATCTGTTGGCCGATGTGAATGCGTGATGTATTGTGTAAAAAAAAATCCATCTCACACGGCATAAATAAATCCCTGCGCCTTGAATATGTGTGCGATATAAATTGCATAAAATAAAATTTTAAAATTAAAAAAAATCCCTGCGCTTAGAAACGTACCCACGGAATACGCGCGATATACGCCTCATATTGATTGATTGATTGAAAGATTTAATTTGAAATAAATATATATGAAGGATCATGATATAATTACTCATGTGTGACTTCTTCAATGGTTTGGAAGTATGCACATGCAGGTATGAGATGTGGAATGATCTTGAGTATATGGCTTCTGAAAATATAAATATAAATAAGAATAATATGTCTTGTGATGAACACTAAAACCTGTAAACAATTAGTTACTTTGTTGAAAAAAATGTGTGCATAAAATATGCAGCAGGAGGGTATTATCTGCTTAATTTTCAATCAATTCGATTAGCATTTTGATCAACTTATAATTGCACAGATGGGTCAAGCTCGGTTGCCCTATTCTGTACTGTACACAGATGTCACTGCACTTGGTGCTCTTTGTGTGCTAGCTAACTGGGAACCTAAGCCTGCAAATGAGATTATTTGGATAGCCTGAACGACTGCAGAGTCCACTTTTTGAAAAGATAAATCCTAACTTCACTCTCAACAGGTACAATTGGGTTAAATATGTTTTGCTGTGGCATTGTGTTCATTGATGAAAAATAGCAAGAAAGATATCACTGTAAGCATGCAAGAACCATGATTGTATATCCTTTTCTGCAAGCGTCTCGTGCTGTGTGCATTATCTGACCTGACTCCTTTGCTATCAGTCGTTCTACATCAACAACCAACCCGTAACTGATGTGGATGGGAAACAAAATTTCTCTCTTTCCTCTCTATCTCCCTCCCTCTCTGTTATGGTGCCCAATTTTGGACAGACATTGAGAAAAGCTCCATAAAAATAACAGTCTTGAGCAACCTCCATAAAAATAACAGTCTTGAGCAACAAAAACAGTCTTACTACATTTCATTCAAGATTGCAACGTTATTACATGTACACGTAACCAACCTTCTTATGTTTTTTCAAATCTACAACAGATCTACACGTCAGATTTCGCGCAATATTTTTCCTTCAGCCAATGAACGGGCACAGCTTGTTGTCTTGGTTTGATTATAAGGGGAAGTAAGTCATACGTAACTTCCGTTCGGTCTAGAACAACGTGGGTTTTTGTGTGCCAAAATCCGTGCCGTTTTGCAAAATAACAGCCGTAGCAACGTCTAATTGGTATAAATCTGTAGCTGCCTGATAGTTTAATGTATACTTGACGATTTTATCATAGCCGTTGTGTTGCTTTGCTAAGCTGTGTATGTTTAAGACTCAGTATCATACCTTGTATAAACCATAAGGAAAGACGACCGTCCATCACAAGTGACATCCAAGTAAGACATAGGCCCCGCCCACCTCGTGACGAGTGCCTGTGTGTGGACTGCCCATCGCGGCTTTGGATTCGTGTTTCCGAGGACAACGATTGTGAGCATTCACTCTCAAACTGAAGACCCAATCAATGTTGACAATTACTGTGGCGACTCATGGTCAATTTGCAACTTATCTCTGTAATCGCAAAATCCACAACAAAAAGTCATAAAACATTTACAAGAAAAGAAATATGCCCAACACTTTCTGAACTCACATTCGCAGCTCTGTACATTTTCAGACTGGAAGAAAAGCGTCAACAAGCTACGTTTGACGTCACAGACAAGTTTGACGTGTTATCTCGAACTAATGTGACGCTGCTTTGCGGCCCGGAATTGGATTCTAAAAATTCGTCTCCCTATGGGTTATTGTGCATTTTGTTGCACAACCAAGATGATGACAAAAACGATGTTTGGTGGCTTGTTGTCTGACCACCATTTTTTTTTTATCCTCGGGGAGCATATTGCCTTTTGTCACGTGTTTATCAACCGCGGCCTTTAGCCTTGGTCGATAAAGAGGAAACAAAAGACGATATGGTCCCCTTGGACCAACAAAAAAGCTGGTCTGTCAACAAGCCACCAAACATATTCCGTGACCATGTGCTTTCAGGAAGGGGGAAGAACAAAGACTAACCATTGCCTTCATGGCTGTCCCTGCTTCGTAATCGGCTCATCATCAACAACTAAAAATGACAACGCCTTACGTCGAACTGAAAGACAAGCATGGAAACAACATTTACTTCGGTCACTTCGGAGATCTGCTCATCCCAGCCTTCCCCGCCATCCAGGATTTCCGTCAGCATAAACAGGACATCAGAGAGATGGATCTCAAGCCAGAAGACATCCTCATCGCTGGGTTTCCCAAGACAGGTTTGTGGAAGGGAAACCATAGGCACGTGCCAATCCGGCGACTTTACTGTGAAGTGTGTGTGTGTGTGTGTGTGTGCGTGCCCCCCCCCCCCCCATCCCCCAATAATTCTTGAGAGAGAGAGAGAGATAGCCAAGAGAGACAGAGACAGAGAGAGAGAGAGACTCAGACTCAGACTCAGACTCAGACTCAGAACTTTATTACAAAAGGAGAGAGAGAGAGAGAGAGAGAGAGAGAGAGAGAGAGATTTGGATGGCTTGTTGTGACAGCGCTACAATGTTGCGATTATGTCTCCATTGATGACACTTGATGTCAAGGTGTCAAACATGACGTCAAAAATAACAAGGAGGCGAGCTCCGAAATGTCTTTCAGTACGATTGTGCCAGATCTAAAGTATTTGCTAGCAGATTATTTGAGCAATGTAGGTGGTCAGGGAGCCGAGAAATCTTTCTTGTCGCCGAGAAAAAGATCTACACACACAGACATCAGACATCATACTTTTCGCGCCATTTCTTTCGGTTCCCGGTCCATCGTAAAATCTTTCAGTTTATGAGAAACTGAAAAACAATAAGGGACGGCGTCTAACTATAGCCGACATAGCATCATACCGGGAAATCACGTACTCACACCAGCTTAGATCTTTGTCTACATACAGTTGATTATTGTGAGGCGAAAGTGAAACTGTAACAGTAAGTAACTAGTGAGTAAGTCTTCCAGTTGCGTGATTACTATTTGGTTTCCTATTTTATTTCGGAAGTCTCTCTCTCTCTCTCTCTCTCTCTCTCTCTCTCTCTCTCTCTCTCACAGCGGCTGCTGATGTGTCACTGTCAAGTTGTGCGACAGTTGCTTTGAGGCGGGGGGGGGGGGGGGGGGGGGGGGGGGGAGAGAGAAAAAACGTCCGCATATCACTGACATTGATAAACATTGATTTAATGTATAGTAAGTCATTGTTTGTCTTTTACTGGTTGCCTTGGCAAGCTTACCGATTTTCGTGAGAGCCTTGTAGCCAGCTCATGACGTCATACCGGTTTGAAAAATACCTAGCGCGATCACTGAATTTTAAAGTCTTAGGTATGACCCGGCCGGGGTTCGAACCCACGACCTCCCGATCACGGGGCGGACGCCTTACCACTAGGCCAACCGTGCCGGTAGTTTGTACGTGAACGCCACAACAAACATAGATTATCATGCACCAGCCTGTAAAGTGTAATGTTTTCTCATTTCAAGTAGACCCATTGGCAATCATGTCTCACCATGCTGCTATTCAATGGTCTTGTGAGGATCACGCTTGTGAGAATGGCATATGTTTGATGGAGCAGTACAGGCTCAACATTTGCAGTTATTTTTTTCAGATTGCCTAACATACCTGGCTTGATTAACAGGGCGAAGACGGGCGCTGTGGCGGGGTGGTAAGACGTCGGCCTCTTAATCAGAAGGTCGAGGGTTCGAATCCCGGCCGCGGCCGCCTTGTGGGTTAAGTGTGGAGATTTTTCCGATCTCCCAGGTCAACTTATCAGTGTGCAGACCTGCTAGTGGTTTATCCTCCTTTCTGTGTACACGCAAGCACAAGACCAAGTGCGCACGGAAAAGATCATGTAATCCATGTCCGAGGTGGGTTATAGAAACACGAAAATACCCAGCATGCTTCCCCCGAAAGCGGCGTATGGCTGCCTAAATGGCGGGGTAAAAACGGTCATAGACGTAAAATTCCACTCGTGCAAAAACACGAGTGTACGTGGGAGTTTCAGCCCACGAACGCAGAAGAAGAAGAAGAAGAAGAAGGTTAACATGGCGGAGTGGTCTATTTCAGGAAACAACTGGCACCACGAAATTCTCCTCATGTTGTTAGCGGGAAGTGCAGACCACAACAAAAACATAAGTGCCAGAGATTTTTTCTTGGAGTTCAGCCCCCTTCAAAAGGGAGACGACCATCATGGCCCGCCTCCAAGAGTCTTCTGCACGCATCTCAAATTTCACCACCTTCCCGAACAGGTGAGATGGATTAACAGATGGATAAAACCAGAGATACAAGTCTAATCCGTAGACAGAGAAACAAACAGAGTGAAACCTATACGCCGCTTTATTACATAAAGGCGGCGGAATATATAGATGTACAGCGAAAGGGAAAGGGAAAACGAATAGAACAAGAAATTCCTATGAGGTAGGAAAAACACCCCCGTCAAAGGGAAATAACCTTCTCAGTTGGTGGCAGTGACTGAGTGAGAATGGTTATTTCCCTTTGACCATGAAGATGTCCCTGTATAAGTCCTTGTATAATTTTAATCCACCAATAACTCCCTAACCGTGTGTTTGACTGGTCCCAATTTTTGTAAGGACCGTCTCAGAAATGTATAGAACCTGTTCACCAAGTTTGGTGACGATCGGTCCGTTCATTCTTGAGATCTATATGCGAACACAAACACACAAACAAACACACAAACAAACACACAAACAAACACACAAACACCCAAACAAACACATCGAGCGAAACCTCAGTATACACACCCCTATACCGGGGGTGTAAAAACAGAGAGAAAGGGAAAGAGGTTTGAGAGAGAGAGAGAGAGAGAGAGAGAAGCGGACAGACGAACACTGGACAGGCTCTAGACAGACAGACAGAGAAATGAGTAATTCAGTCAAAGTAATGGATGAACGGACAGGCAAACAGACACCAAACACTTACATAGGTGGATACATCTTGATATGTAGATAAACAAGATAATAAACAAGCAACCCTAATTCGCTGTACCAGCACATACGCTCAAAATATATGAGTATCAGATCCATGATTTGCTGACAGATATTCGTGAAGAAGACGAAAGTGATCTACATGGAGAGGAACCCCAAAGACACGTGGGTATCGCTGTACCACCACACCAACGGGCGCAAGGGCACAGTGGGCTATGAGGGCACGTGGAACCACTTCTTTGACCTCATGATCTCTGGATTCGGATGTGAGTGTGTGCTGAAGAGATAAAGGAATCAATGAGAGCTCTCTCAGTGTCTCTTTGTGTCTCTGTCTCTGTCTCTCTGTCCGTCTGTAATGTCTGTCTGTCTGTCTGTCTGTCTCTCTCTCTCTCTCTCTCTCTCTCTCTCTCTCTCTCTCTCTGTCTCTCTCTCTCTCTCTCTCTCTCTCTCTCTCTCTCTCTCTCTCTCTCTCTCTCTCTCTCTCTCATCGTTTATCACTTTGTCTGTTGGGCTGTGTTTTGTCTGTCTGACTTTCCGTCTCTCTTCTTTCTGACATTCTTCTTGTTGTTGATCTATGTATTACTATTTTTTGTTTTATCGTATTGATTTATGTTTGTTTTACTCCGCATAACTTAAAAACACTGTGTGCAGACTGGTACGGTGACTGGTTTGACTATGTCCTGGAGTGGGAGGATGTGATCAAGACACAGACACAAGTGCCCATCTTCACCTCAGCCTTTGAAGACCTGAAACAGGTTTGTGTCCGAATGCATTATCACCACCTATGGCATTAAACTTCCTGCTTTAAAGGGGCGTAACCTTGTGTTAGCCATCATATAAACCTCACAGATTCTTCTACTCTTTTCTATGCTTAAAAGGCATTCTACAACTTTGAAATACGTTCAAAATCAGCACTCTTGCTGCTTTGCGTACTGAGACGGGGATATTTTGCCAAACTGATTTCACTAAATAACACCTGCACCAACCCAAAAGCCGCGCTCAGCACACAATAAAGTTTTCTTCGGTTATTTCTGAATTTCAAGATCACAGCGTTGACCCGTGTCTTGTAAACTTACTATGAGAATGGAGATATTTTGAGTAAAATATGGAATAATGTATGGGTCTTCAATGAGGAAGAATGAATTCCCTGTTGTGTTCCCTTTCCACGGCAACAGAAAGCTAAGTCCATAAAGAATACGCGGAAATACAAAATACACGGCTGAATTTCATTTTCAAGTTGAGTTTCGTTTCCAGGACCCTGTCGGCCAGATCGAAAAACTGGACCAGTTTCTGGGAACCAACAGGGGCAGACAACTCTGCGAACAGATAGCAGACGCCTGCAGCTTCACCAACATGAAGAAAGCGAAAGAAATGCCGTCAGAGAGCAAACACAAAATGTTGAAAGAAAACGCTGCAGGTTTCTACAGAAAGGGTAAATCATTGAACAGTTTTGTTGATTTTTACCCTTGATTGCTCTTGTTTGTATCCTTAATGGCAAGCGCCAGAAAATAGGTATTCGTGAAATACTGACAATTTCCAGTTAATGCGATCCTTGTATTAAAGAGAGAAAACAATAAGCACAGCTTGGCCGGATGCGACCCCCCTGCAGCAGAAGCTTAATATATTTGGCGACCTGGTGGCCCTAAAGAAGATGGCGGCATTCGTGCGTGCCACAGGAGTCGATGTCTAGAAGGAGCGAACGAGAAGAAAAAGAAAAAGAAGAAGAGAGGTCTAGAAGCGGTACCTGGAACCAAGACGTCGACGTGTACGTGTAAATTTGGACGTACAAATCTTCTAAAAGACCGAACGCTCTCGTGTTCAGCTGACACTTAAGTTGCCAGCGCCGTGTGCGGATCTTTTCTTTTGTCGGGAATTCCCGAACCGTTTGCGGTATGCGCCGTTTGGGTATTTATAACCGTCTCGGTGCAGCGCACTGATCTAAAAATAGTGGATTATTTTTAGAATAGATCAGTGCATGCTACAGGAGTACGGGAGACAACTCCAGCGGCTCTGAAGTTGTTCATGTTGGTTTCTTTTTTGTGGTTTCTTTGAAACAAAACAAATACAACATTATACGCACACTGTGTTGATGTATTTACTATATTATGTGTGTGTTCTACAGCGCGCGCGCATGGGTGTGTGTGTGTGCGTGTGTGTGTGGGCGCATGACTTTGGAACAATTCCATGGAATGTTATAAGCTGTTTGGCGCAAATTCATAATGTCCTATGAAACTTTCTGAAAGCGGTCAAATGTCCTATTGATGCTGAAGAACTCAGGACATTTGTCCTATAGGTATGAATTTGTAGTAACATCCCTGCACCCGTACACGTCTAAGGACCTTGGTCCAGACACACGACGCTTGAAACCGCAAACGCGTAGGCAGGGGATTTAACATTTGTTTCTAAAGATCAAATCAAAATGCTTTTCTCTTGCAGACAATCCGCAGAGACGGTCCTTTTCAGTGTGACATGTAATAAGCACACATAATACTGGAATGTGTATGCAACAGGTGCATCATCATCATCCATCATCCATCATCATCATCATCATCAAACGGCAGTACTTACCGGGCCTTGAACGGAATTTTTTACTCAAATTTGAGAAGAATATTCAAATTCAGAATGGCACACTGTTTCAATCTATCACGAAATTCAAAATAGTTACCCCGATGACGACAGGTAACGTGATTTGCCGTGAGATTCGCAAAGATTCTGATTGGCCTTCTTCTTCTTCTTCTGCGTTCGTGGGCTGAAACTCCCACGTACACTCGTGTTTTTGCACGAGTGAATTTTTACGTGTATGACCGTTTTTACCCCGCCATTTAGGCAGCCATACGCCGCTTTCGGAGGAAGCATGCTGGGTGTTTTCGTGTTTCTATAACCCACCGAACCCGGCTTGACATGGATTACAGGATTTTTTCCGTGCGCACTTGGTCTTGTGCTTGCGTGTACACACGAAGGGGGATAAGGCACTAGCAGGTCTGCACATAAGTTGACCTGGGAGATCGGAAAAATTTCCACTTTAACCCACCAGGCGCGGCCGGGATTCGAACCCACTACCTTCCGCTTTGGAGGCCGGCGTCTTACCACCAAGCCATTGCGCCCGTCTGATTGGCCATTTCCCCATGATCATGCTCACCCCTTTAGAGGCATGCGCAGACTATACTTAAGGGATGATGATGATGATGATGATGATGATGATGATGATGATGATGATGATGATGATGATGATGATGATGATGATGATGATGATGATGGTGATGGTGATGATGATGGTGATAATGTTTCAGGTGAAGTAGGAGACTGGAAGAACTGGTTCACGTTGGCACAGAACGAGCTGTTTGATGAGGTCTTCAAGAAGAGAATGGCAGGCAGCAGTCTCCGTTACACTTTCGTGCAGTGAACGCGAAAACTCCCCTGCCATTGGAATAACATTGAGTTTCGATCAATTACATGGACAGATATTCTTCTGTGACTGAAAGTTTGATCACATCATAAAAAATATTAATAATATATATTTTTTGTTATCTAAACATTTTCCATGCCATGAATGGCCCCAATCCCCCACCCCGGCGCCAAACACCCAAACCACTTCTTTCCCACCATTATCCTTTCTTCTTGTGCAAATTCGAGGGGTACAAGTAGTCCTTTTAAAGCATCCTTGTTTGAGCCATATTAAAGCAAAGTTTTACAGAACACAACTATATGTTCATTTGTTGTCTGGTGTTGGTGGTGAGAGCGATTGTTACATTTGTTGTTGTTAGTGGTGGCGATGGTGGTATTTTCGCTGTTGCTGCTGTAGAACAACAAGTCTCAATGGCACCTCCCCCCCGCACAACCTCCTAATCCATCAACCTCCTAGCATGTGACAAAAATACAACAGTCATTTCTTTTTAAACGCTCTCTCACTCACCTTTTCTGGAAAGCAGTTTATTTTGAAGAAAGTATAGCAATGTTCAGTTGATCGGAACTTTCAGTTCCAGGGCTTGAGGGCCTTCGTTCTGCCTGAACTCAGGTCAAAATGAGTTACTTCGCTTCGGGTCTCATTTATCCCTGAGACCTGAGTGATAGACCGATGATTATCAGAATGGGTCTTCGTTCTGCCTGATGCGATCTCCACCACACCCACCGCCACGCCGTAAAATGACTGAAACAAACATCACATGGCTACACTTCCTCTATGCGTGAAATACTCAAAATAGTTGAGAAGAGAAGTGAGAAGGTAGAGAAGTTTTACAAGGGATACACAAACATAAGGGAGAAAACTAGAGAGAGACAAAGGAGACAAGAGAACAACAATTTAATTCGCTGATGAGCATAAACAGTCTGTGTTTTGTCCGCACTGCTGTTATTCTGAAAAGAACAAAACGCACAGAAAAACTGAGCTGTATTCAATAATTGATTTGAACAAATTCAAACATGGGTGTGGCGGTAAAGGGGGGGGGCGGGGGTAGGAGTAGACGAGTTTATCATCCCCGCAGCCTCGTGCTGCCATTATTGCAAGACAGACACACTATCAACCTGTGTGCGTGTGCTAGTGTGTGTATGTGTGTGCGTGCGTGTATGTGTTCCTGCGCGCGTATGTGTGTGCGCGTGCGTGCGTGCGTACTGACACACACGAAACACGGTCACTACACACACACACACACACAACGGCACACTGTCTCTCTCTCTCTCTTGCTTCGTCTCTAATATCTGCTTATGCTTCTCTCTCACTCTGTCTGTCTGTCTGTCTGTCTGTCTTGCTCTCTCTATCTCGTGCTCTCTCTATCTCGTGCTCTCTCTCTCTCTCTCTCTCTCTCTCTCTCTCTCTCTCTCTCTCTCTCTCTCTCTCTCTCTATTCCACCCCCTTATATTAAAAATCAAGTATTGGAAGAAGTGTCCAACCATAGAAGACCAGTTAAGCTTATTATGTTAAAAAAAATCACACTCCTTTAGAATCTGATTATAAAAAATTGCAAGTATTACCATTTCAAAAAAGATTAATGTATAATAAAGGTGTTATAATGCATAAAGTGATGTCAGGGTATGCACCGGAGACATTACGCACGTGATAATTTTATATTTTGAACTATAACAGACTAAAAATCATAACACCGACTCCACGTATTGACCTTTTCAAATCAGGCCTTCTTTATTCGGGTGCGGTCCTATGGAACTCACTGCCTATTTTTCTTAAACATAAAACAAACACATACAGCTTCAAAAAAAGTATATGTCACACATAATGCAACTAAACATGTGCCGAATGGTTCATCAATTCATTTAAAATGTATGTGCATGTTAAACAAAACTGGAAACTTGCATTCTCCCAGTAAGGTCATATTGTACTACGTTGCAAGCCCCTGGAGCAATTTTTTTATTAGTGCTTTTGTGAACAAGAAACAATTAACAAGTGGAGTCTATCCCATCTCCCCGCTTTCCCCGTCGCGATATAACCTTCGTGGTTGAAAACGACGTTAAACACCAAATAAAGTAAAGTAAAGTAAAGTTAAACAAAATATGATAATATGCAGATCTAAGGTTAAGTTTGCTGTGATAGTTCTTTGATTATATTGTTTTCTGTTCCTCTTGACCTTATCTGAGGGCGAGGGCTGGATGTAAAAAAGCATATAATTATTCTTGCTTATCTAATACCCTCGATAATAAAGATTTTGTCTCGTCTTCTCTCTCTCTCTCTCTCTCTCTCTCTCTCTCTCTCTCTCTCTCTCTCTCTCTCTCTCTCTCTCTCTCTCTCTCTCTCTCTCTCTCTCTCTCTCTCTCTCTCTTTATAAATCCAGCTTAGCTTTTTCAGGATCATCTCTGTGGAATTCTTTGCCAATAGAAATCAAACAATCCGCATCCTTAAAGGCCTTTAAAAGGCAGTTGCACACACATTTGATCACACTATACACTGCCCCTGATGTCTAGTTTCGATTGTGTACTCGGATAATGTATGCAATGCTCTTAAGTGTTTTGTTTTTTATGCTTATACTCGACCATTATTTTGATGTTTTTACTAGTTTAATACTTTGATTAGATACTGTGCCTTTTAGGTATGAAATGATAGCGTGTACTTGTGTGTAGGTATGCGAGCGCACGCTCGCGCGCGCGAGCATGTGTGTGTATATATGTGTGGGTGCATGTGTGTGTGTGCATGTGTGTGTGTGTGTGAGTCCTATGTTTATGTGTGCATGTGTGTGTGTGTCTGTGTGTGTGTGTGTGTGTGTGTGTGTGTGTGTATGTGCGCAGTCTTTGCTTTCGTTTACAATTATTGTCTGTATATGTTCCAAGGACAGGTTGGAAGATTAGGCTAAGCCTAAAACCTTTATCCTTATGTAATAAAGTTCTGAGTTCTGAGTTCTGAGTTCTCTCTCTCTCTCTCTCTCTCTCTCTCTCTCTCTCTCTCTCTCTCTCTCTCTCTCTCTCTCTCTCTCTCTCTCTCTCTCTCTCTCTCTCTCTCTCTCACGCTGGAACAAAAAGATAGAACACTGTGTCTATGAGGTAGGAATGCTTCCAGCTTTTAAGACAACCCCTTTAACAACAATTATTCGATTTATTTATTTATTTAAGTTAAGGAGATTTCTATAGCGCATAACTAAAAGCACTATGCGCTTTACAATATCACTAGGTATATAAGCACACGCGAACATACTCTGATTAAATAGAACTTAGCCTGACAAGACATACCAAGAACACTAAACATTTGAGTTCATACAAAAATAGAGAATTAAATTAGATACTGGACAAACGATTAAAATAAGCTTAAGGCCTACACCGACTACAATGGACTATTTCAAATACAAAAATTTAGTTAAATATAAAAGGCAGTGCATAATACTCCATAATCCTAAAGAAGGTCGAACAAATAAAAAACATAAAAGACTATTTAACTATAATTACTTCGTAAAAGATAATAAACATGGAATACAAAGCTGTAATTTTTAACAACAAATCTAAAAAGATTTTCATGCCATATTGCACAACACATTTTGACACACACCCAACCTCACACAAGCACACATACACACTTACACACACACACACACACATACTCACACATACACATACTCACACACACACACACTGCACGCACACATACACACACACACACACACACACACACAATACATTCAACAAATATTTAAATACATAAAAAGAATTAAGTAAGCGTTGAAACATATTTTACAAACAACAGTAGTACATATATATAGTGTTAATAATGTGAGGCTACCCAATAAAAATATTTAACTAGTGAGTTTATTGGAATGCTGGCAGATAAAATCGTATCACGAGGCAGGCGTGTGCTTCAGGCCCTTATTGTAAGCAGACTTAAAAAGGTGGCAAACCCCGACACAGTCCTACCTGAATGACACAAACATCAAGTTACGCCATGAAATGCACGAGTTTGACCTCCATTTTGCAAAACTGGTCCAGGAGCCATTTTATTATCTGGTACAGGAAATTATGAAGACCTAATTAATACCAATGTGCCTATACTCTAAAAACGTACACATCCTATTCCTACTTAGGTATACTTCAAGGGAACATAATTATTTTCTTCTTCTTCTAATATAAAAATGTGTGTTGCTTAATTGCAAGATAAAACCGAACAACTGTGTTTCAGGCTGATCGCAAACGAGCAATAGGGTGAAGCATTTTGACTTATAATTTTATGAATTTAACCCCCTCTTCTGAAAGATAAATTGTACATGTAAAAATACCTACTACTTTGTCTCTCTCACCTGTGCCGGTTGAACTATCATTTTTCGCGTGCATTTTTATTTTTTTTCATTTTTTTCCATTTTTTTGCTTACGCGGAAATCTGCGAAATCGCGGAGATTTGGATTGCCTGAAAACGATATTTTGTTTGGATAACAATTTCACTGGCCTGTGAACAGCACGGTCAGCTTCGCTGTCACATGACTAATGTCTTATAATCATGTGACCATGCTGGCGCGGCGAGCATTGAAAACCAAAACTTCCTGCTAAAATTCGAAGGTACGACTGTGTCTCCTGTTTGACAACCTGCAAGACGATTAAGAGTTGGCAGCCCTAAACAAACGATACAATAATCAAGCTTGCATTCGGCTGGAGCTGTAAATCATTCCGAATCATGACTTGGAATGGTTGGATTTTAGCATGGCGGGGGTTTCTCGTCTGCTCAACTTTCATTTTCAACGTCAACTTTCACCCAGCGGCGGCCTCGCAGCCTAACATTGTGTTTGTGCTAGCAGACGATTATGGATACAATGATATTGGATATCACGGTTCGAGGATTCGAACCCCCAACCTGGATCGTCTGGCTTCGGAGGGAGTGAAACTGGAAAACTACTATGTTCAGCCTGTCTGCACCCCGACCCGTAGTCAGCTTATGTCGGGGAGATACCAGGTAAATATTAGACAGACGTCCACGTACGTGTTCGATCGCTTCGGTGAGGGAAATGGGACTCGCCTATGAACTAATATACACAGTCTAGAACTAGAAGGTACACACTGAATATAAACGGCACACACACGTATCCACACACACCACACACACACACACAGTGACACACAAAGACATTTGCCTCCCCTCTCTCTCTCTCTCTCTCTCTCTCTCACTCACTCTCACACCTCCAGCCCCCTTTCAATAGTAGGCATCAACCTTCATCAACGTATCTCCAACACTGTAATGTCATAATAAATTGACAGCCTGCACTGATCCCCTCTCCTCCTTTCATCATTCTCAGCATACCATGCGTGCCATGTACGGTAGCTGGACATTATGTGTGTATCTGTGTGTGAGTTAATGCACCCTTATGTATGCATGTGTGTATCAATCTGAGTTATTTTTAAGTTATGAGTTACGTTACTGTTTTTATATGTTATACTCTTACTTTCTCCCAAGCGCAAGACAAATTCTTCTATGAAAATTGAAGCCAATAAAATTTGAGTTGAGTTGAGTTGAGTTGAACCAGTTTCCTGGTGTCTGAGAGATAATTATTAACTATATATATATATATTCACTAGAGGAATTCGCGAGACAGAGACAGACAGCGTGGCGGTTCACCACAATCACCTTTGAAGGCGAAGTCGTCTCAAACGGGATTGAGAATTTGAGAGCTTATTTCTAAGCCCTATATTGTGTGTGTTTTTTTGTAAGAAGTTAAAAAAAAGTTTTAGGATCAGCGGGGGAAAAAACAACTTTTTTGTTTGTGCTTAACATAGTTTGATGTTATCTCTGTAATTCTACTGGCAGATTCACACAGGACTTCAGCATGGGATCATTGGCTTCGCACAGCCCAATGGTCTGCCACTGGACAACCCAACGTTGGCCGACAAGCTGAAGGAGGCTGGCTACTCCACTCACATGGCGGGCAAGTGGCACCTGGGATTCTACAAGAAGGACTACCTGCCCACCAGTCGAGGCTTTGACTCATACTTTGGTACTTGTTTTTATTCTCATTTACGTAATTTTGAGACCTCAAAAAAGTTTTTGAAAAATGAGGACTTAAAAAGGAGGCGGTCTTATAATGAAGGGAAATTTGCAAAGGCTATGAACAGAACAAAACTTCCATAAAAAAAATCAACCAACCCTATTTTTTTTTAACTTTAAGGGCCTTGTCATCAGAACAAACAATTTTCTAGAGATCAAATAACCAAAGGGAAGTAAGCGTTCTATATGCATATGACATACATGTGTAATAAAGTAAGCGTGAGTTATACGGAACCTTTCTCCTGGCACCTGAGAGAATAACAATCATTGAAATGAACAAACGACTTCCATCCTCAATTTTTTTTCTCCCTTATCTGGTTGCTGGGTATTTAGCTTTGCTTTGCGTTTTTTTGACATTCGACCAATGCCAAATGATATCCCTGTAATTGTAAGGTTATTTGTAGTAGGTAAGAAAAGATGGAGAAACTGTGTGAAGAATAATGATGAACAAATACTCAGGCTTGCCTTGAGAAATGGAATAAAAGTTGATGTAGCCGGATCAGTTTCTTCTCAGATTTTACAAGCAGGCATTTCCTTTGTTTATTTATGAATTTTAAAATTTTACAGACATGCTATGCTTATGTTTGTTTTCTAAACATGAGTTTAACTGATCTGCAGGGTACCTTGGAGGATCGGAAGACTACTACACACACACTGTATGCATGGGCCGTCTGTATGGATGTGGCCTTGACCTTCGCAATGATGTTGACCCAGATTTCAAAGAGAATGGGACCTACTCTGCTTTCCCCTTTACACAACGAGCTGTCAATGTGATAAAGGCTCATGACAAATCAAAGGTATTGATAATAAATTATAGGAAAGGAAAACAGAGTACAGCAGGGAAGAATATTGCAGACCGAATGAAAATTCAAGTTGTTTCTGTTAACTTTTGCGCCCGTATCCTTTAAATGCATGCCTCTATGATATGTGACCGAATTACACTTTGTTGCAAAAATGACGAGCGCTGCTAGTTGCACTGTGCAGGCCATAACATACAGTAACGATTCTATGACCAATGAATGACGCCTGTCCTAAACCTGTTGGTCATGCACACACAGCGTTTCCTCTCTTCAGGGGTATGTACCACCGTGTATATTTCTGTATTAAGCTTTGATGGTTCTGGGTGTAATACAGTGGAACCCCCTTTTAAGACTTCCAAAAATCTGAGAAATCAGTACTTAAATAGGAGGGAGTCTAAAAATGGGGGTACTTTATAGAGATATATATAGAGAGAGAGAGAGATTGACATCAAAAGCGAGAATGCGGGAACAATTACGTCATGAGCAAGGGAGGTCATCCTTTACTCTGTGTGTGTCTCCGCCGCTGACATTCCAACATGGAATTTTGAAAGCAGGGAGCACACTAGAGGCAATAGATATATATAAGGCACACAAAAAAAATAGTCTGTTTACGGTATCCCGACCGACCCTATTTTTTCGCGCGACCTTAGACTCTTTTTTGGCATTTGGGAAAGAAGAAGAAAAAAAGGAAAAAAAGTCTTTGTTTTTTGGCAAAATAACTTAAAAATATGGGGGTTTTTGGGGGGAGAAAAAAAATTTATATAAAAATCCCGACCTACCGACCCTATTTGTTTTGCCTATGTTACCGTAAACATTTTGTGTGTGTGTTTTTTTGCCTAATCTGAGAAAACAAGGTCTGAAAAGGGAGGGCAGTCTTAAATTGGACGGTCTTAAAAGAGGGGTTCTAGGGGAATGTTGTTAAGTCTACGTGACCTTGATCTGTATTGTGTTTGCAGCCTCTGTTCCTGTACCTGGCGTACCAGTCTGTTCACGCCCCTCTTCAGGTCCCTGAGAGATACCTGGAGCAGTACTCTGACATCAAAGACAAACACAGACACATTTATGCTGGTGAGGCTTTGGAATGTTCCCGTTGCGATGATAACCTAAGAAGGTTCCTGCAATGTATCCATCTTGATCCTGAATTTTAATTTTTTAAGTGTTTTTTTTATCTCCGTGATTTGAAGTACTCTTTTTGTGAAATGCATGGGTGCTACTCTTCCGGCTTTTGCCGGATTTCCGGTTTTTGAAAAAATCTGAAGCCGGAAATTCCGGTTTTCCGGGTTTTCAAAAAAAAACAAAAAAAAAGCTTCGTTTCGCTAAGTTGAAATAACGAGCAGCGGTTCCGATCCGACTTTTGACACCGGTTCGCGTGCTTTCTCGGTTCGCTCCCTTGGATTTGCCGCCATCTTGCTTATTATGATTTGGTTTCGTCGGTGTCCAGAAACTTTCTTTCAAACTTGAGCATTTTGGACCCCTGCCTTTCAGGTTTTTTGATTTTTCCCAGTAACACCCATGTGTCTGTGACTGTGGTGAATGTTCTCATGCAGAGATAACTAGGCTGCTATCCCGGTGCATAGCGTGCAGCGACAATCATGCAATCCAGTCTTTGTTTTATATTTAGTCAAAT
This sequence comes from Littorina saxatilis, assembly GCF_037325665.1. NCBI lineage: Eukaryota > Metazoa > Mollusca > Gastropoda > Littorinimorpha > Littorinidae > Littorina > Littorina saxatilis. The sequence continues at coordinate 22,595,472 of NC_090253.1, read as the reverse complement.
TTCAGATAGGCTGGGAATCGAGACGAGGGTGATCTTTTTGCAAAAAATCTATGTGCGGATCATTTCTTTTTCTTATTTTTTATGCTGGGCATGCATGTAGGCACAACCTGCATGGGAGAATGTTAGTGTGTAAACATTGATTCATAGGTTTACAAAAATCAAAAAAATCAATGTGGATATCTACAATAAATTTAGGGTTACGTTTATTTTGGTTAATTACATACAAAACAGTAACTTAGTTTGCTTGTGTGTTTTTGTAAGTTACTTAGTACTAAAGTACAATTTTGATCATGAACATATTGCTGTTATTCAGTGGATGGGTTTTACTGTGACTGTATGTGAGCGTCCTTGTGTGTGCAGGCATGGTGTCGTGTATGGATGAAGGGGTGGGCAACGTGACGGCAGCCCTGCAGGAAACGGGCCTTTGGAACAACACCGTCTTTGTCTTTTCCACGGGTAAGAATTGGTGTGCTAACTACAGTGTTGCATGGAGGGAATTCTGCTTATTTGTGTTGCATCAAAAGATTTATATAGCCATGTACCGACCTGCCTGGGATAGTGTGCACTTTGTGTTTGTCTTAGATCTGAACATAATTTTCCTTGCGCTGAAATTTGGACTGTATTTTTTTTAAACTTTTGGGCAACACATACTTTCTTGTTTTATTATGACAAGTACGTCTTCGTGATTTTCAGACAGTGGTCATCTTCGATGATGATCCAGTCTCAATAAGGTGGCTATTTGAATGTTAGTAAGTTAAAATAGCATAGTTCACCTCTGTTCTAGCCCTGAAATCAATGAATGTGACTTAGAGTAAAAGAAACAAAACACACCAGTGCAAGTGAGATATGAAAACTACCCTTGGAGACACCAATATCATGAGATTATTGTCACACAATTCTTAGTTTAGACTTTTGTTTTCTTCCAGCATTCTGCCTGTCAGAACATACAAATCAAATTGTAGCTGTGCCTGCTTCCAGCATTCTGCCTGTCAGAACATACAAATCAAATTGTAGCCGTGCCTGCTTCCAGCATTCTGCCTGTCAGAACATACAAATCAAATTGTAGCCGTGCCTGCTTCCAGCATTCTGCCTGTCAGAACATACAAATCAAATTGTAGCCGTGCCTGCTTCCAGCATTCTGCCTGTCAGAACATACAAATCAAATTGTAGCCGTGCCTGCTTCCAGCATTCTGCCTGTCAGAACATACAAATCAAATTGTAGCCGTGCCTGCTTCCAGCATAGTGGCTATGTACGAATGCAAAGACATGTTCTGTAGTAATTTTGTAGCGCAAAAGAAGACTTGCTTTCATGAATACCGGCACGGTGGCCTAGTGGTAAGGCGTCCACCCCGTGATCGGGAGGTCGTGGGTTCGAACCCCGGCCGGGTCATACATAAGACTTTAAAATTGGCAATCTAGTGGCGGCTCCGCCTGGTGTCTGGCATTATGGGGTTAGTTTTAGGACTGGTTGGTCTGGTGTCAGAATAATGTGACTGGGTGAGACATGAAGCCTGTGCTGCGACTTCTGTCTTGTGTGTGGCGCACGTTATATGTCAAAGCAGCACCGCCCTGATATGGCCCTTCGTGGTCGGCTGGGCGTTAAGCAAACAAACAAACAAAAGCTTTCATGAATTCTATTCTCCTGTATACAGTGGAACCCCCGGCCTGTTCAGACCCCCTAATTTAGGACCTTGTTTTCTCAGACTTTCTGTTCTTAACCTCTGTAAATTTACCCCCATTTTAAGACTCCCTCCTTTTTAAGACCTTTCTTTTCTTTCTTTATTTGGTGTTTAACGTCGTTTTCAACCACGAAGGTTATATCGCGACGGGGAAAGGGGGGAGATTCTTTCTTTATTTGGTGTTTAACGTCGTTTTCAACCACGAAGGTTATATCGCGACGGGGAAAGGGGGGAGATGGGATAGAGCCACTTGTCAATTGTTTCTTGTTCACAAAAGCACTAATCAAAAATTTGCTCCAGGGGCTTGCAACGTAGTACAATATATTACCTTACTGGGAGAATGCAAGTTTCCAGTACAAAGGACTTAACATTTCTTACATATACTGCTTGACTAAAATCTTTACAAAAATTGACTATATTCTATACAAGAAACACTTAACGAGAGTAAAAGGAGAAACAGAAGCCGTTAGTCGCCTCTTACGACATGCTGACCGGGGAGCATCGGGTAAATTCTTCCCCCTAACCCGCGGGGGGGTTTTAAGACCTAATTTTCTCAGATTTGTTGAGGCCTTACAAGAAGGGTTCTACTGTATTTCCTCCAAACTGCAGAAATGTTGGTCTCTGATACAGCCTCATATACCTAAGCAAGCATTCATTTTAAATGCAGACAAGAGAGAAATTCAAGTTTTACGCTCCATTAGGGGCATGTTCCTGGATTTTAACCCGACTTTAGATGAGATACACAAGTGTATGCATGTTTAGGTGTTATCAGCCATCTGCACTTATGGCAGAATGACCGAGGTCTTTTACGTGCCACTGTGGTGAACACGGGGGTGGGAGATGGATACCGTCTCTGGGTCTGCACATAATGTTGACCCGTGTTCGTCCCGGCCCGGATTCGAACCAGCGACCTTTCGATCACAAGTCCAGTGCTCTACCACCTGAGCTACTCGGGGCCCCCCTATGCAGACAAGACTTGCCTCATGAGTTCTTATCCCTCTCTTTTCTCCTACAGACAATGGCGGCCAGATATTGGAAGGAGGAAACAACTGGCCGCTGCGAGGGTGGAAGGGGTCGCTGTGGGAGGGGGGAATGCACGGAGTGGGCTTTGTTCACAGCCCTCTGCTCAAGAAACAAGGCTACGTCAACAAGGAGCTTGTTCACGTCTCTGACTGGTTCCCCACTTTGGTGGGGCTGGCGGGCGGCTCCCTCAACGGAACACTGCCTCTCGATGGGTTCGACCAGTGGAGCACCATTAGGTGAGGTTATATTAGTTGATGCTTTGTGTGCATGTGTGTGTGTGTGTGAGAACAGATGTTTATAATAGAAAGTGCTGAGCTGTATCACAGGGAACAGATGTTTATAATAGAAAGTGCTGAGCTGTATCACAGAAAAGTAGAATTTTCGGATTCCCTTTAATTCAGGATTTCTTTGCTTCTTTTGTACATATACATTACTTAGTTACATGTATATTTACTTCTACATGTACTTTTTACATTCTTATGTTGTTGACGTAGTAACTTTGATGCTCTATCCCCCCCCCCCCCCCCCCCAGATTCAGTGAATTATGTTACAGTTTGTCTTCAAGCACTTTCACTAATTTTTAAGTTCTACTTAAAAATATTTGTCATTGTTCTATTGATAAAAAATTCACACCTCAAAACTAAAGAAAACAAGAGGCGAAGCCTTCACGGCTCACGTAAGAAATCGACAAACAGTAACACAAACTCAATCACTCCGTCACACATACACACACACAGTAAGCATACCGTCGCGATATAACCTTGAACGGTTGAAAACGACGTTAAACACCAAATAAAGAAAGAAAGAAACAGTAAGCATAAGTGATACGGTGCAAGAGTGCGAGACACTAGATCTAGATCTGTCTGTCTGTAGCCTACTTTTTAGTACTTACGAGGACACGATGGCCAGATCGACACTGCGCTTTCAGTCGACAGCGCTTCCTCGCGCAGACACTGGAAACACGCTGTGCAGATTAACCTGTAGGAAATCTCCTTTGGTATCTTCTTTATCTATTTTTCTGGAGCTACGAAACCGAACAATGTGAAATCATGAGTCGTCTTCTTCGAATCGGCGAACTGCAGCTCGGTGATAACTGTATCTATACCACAATCCTTCACGCGATCTGACCTAACCTTGACCCCTGACCTGGTCTACATACCTCACACGACACAAATCAGTCAGCTGTTTTTACTCCCTCAAAACCCCCCACCACCCGTTTTCTTTGGATACACACTTTAACTACATACGTGCCGACAAAATGTTGATCATTGCTTCAATATTTTGAAGCTGTTGCTTGGATAATAACCAGGTAAAATTAGTATTTCGGTGTTCAGTCAAATGTTAAAGTTTCTATCACATACACACACACACACACACACACACGTACAGACACACGTACAGACAGACAAAGTTTATCATCGCATAGGCTACACTTACGTGAGCCAAAAACTCACAAATAATATGTGGGACCTGGAAAAAAAATGTGAATGTACTGTTCAAAACACTTCCATCTCAGTTCTACTTGCATTTTTTGTTTTGTCAACCAGTGAAAATTCATCAAGTCGACGAAAAGAACTGCTTCACAACATTGACCCCATGCACAGACCAAGAGGACAGGCGCTGAACACAGACAGTTTTGACCCACGGGTTAGAGCTGCTATCAGAGTAGGCGACTTCAAGCTGATCACTGGCGATCCAGGTTTGTGTGTTATACATGAGGAGTGATAGGTGGGGTTGGGTTGCACTAGTTTTCTTGCTTGTTTCTGAGCTTTAAAAAAAATCCTCAGCATGTTTTTCGTTGTATGTCTTTATAGTCACCGATTGATTCATTAAAATAAATATTTTGATCGCAGTGGAACTGCACTTTTAAGCAGCCCCTATAATATTGAAACACAAGCATGGTAGTTTCATACAGTTTAGTACAATTTAACAGACTGGGAACCCCTGTTTTGCACTTAGAGTATTCTCAAACAAACTTGGTGTATTTTCAGAAAATGAGCGTACTCCACACAGCATTTGAACATCCATGATTCAAACATGCTTCACACGCGTCCGCCACATCGTTAATTAAGTTTACCTTTTCAGTCGAGATCGCTTTACACGAAATGAAAGGGACCAATATTTTTTTTCGAGTTAACGTTTTTTCGCGATAACGAAAATGATCAAACTGATCACTTTTTTTTTAAAAGCAAGATAAAGAAGATAAAACAGTGCCATACCTTAAAAAAAAAAGCCTCCGTAGTGCGCGGCGGACAAAGTACACGGTTCAGTCAGAGTCGGCAGTTTTGTCGTCTGCTACAGTTCATTATTTTGTTGTACACTTTAATTCCCCACAAAAAAGATTAAAATCCATTGCAGTGTTTAAAATCCATTGCAGTGTTTATGAATTCACACAGGACGAAAGAAATCCGTCAACTTCAACTGTTTGACAGGCTCACTGCACTTTCCGACAAACCGTTCAATTCTTGTGTACATTTAAAACAAATCCTTTTTTCAATTTTTACTGACAAAAACTGTAATCATGTGTCAAAATACTGGATCGGCTTCAAGATGGGCTTGTGAATAAAAGTAGTCTAGGAATTTTTCTCGTCGTATTTTTTCCCCACTGACCGTACTGATCGTATTCTCAACAATCATGCGTACAGAATACGGCGAAATCGTATGGGTTCCCAGGTCTGATTTAACCTTCACCGTACTGGCCTACCAACTTTACAATTTGTCAACTGTGGGTGATTAAGGCAGTTACTGATTCAATGACTGTGAGTGCCTTAGGACCCCATACACTTCACAGCAGCAAATGGCTGTTAACAACATGAAGCATGTGTGTCTCCCTCAGGAATAGTTCTTATAGTTCCAGGTTGAACCCACTGGGTGTTATCCTAGTACATGTATAAATATGTGCTTTTGCTTTCCTTGTTGTACACTTGAAAAGCCCACACCCATCCCCCACCCACTCCCGGATCAAGGACTTCTAGTACATTATGTCCTGTCGTTTAAGACCTTGCTTTGCAAATTTTCTGTTCCTAACGTCTATAACTATACCTCAGATTTTGTAGGTCTTATAAGGGGGTTTCCTCTATATGTATGCAATTTTTATTTTATTTTTTTGTACGCATAACTACAGCAAATCTCTCAGAATTCCCAATTTATGCATGTAACGATGTTTATTATGTCTTTGTGCAGGCAACAGTTCATGGATCCCCCCTCCATCGGATTCTCTCTTCTTTGTTCCGACGCCAGTCGATGATGCACCGGACAAAAACATTTGGTTGTTCAACATCAAGGATGATCCCAACGAACGCAACGATCTCTCTCAGACTCGCCCAGACATTGTAAAACAACTATTGGGGCGCTTGGCATTCTACAATTCTACTGCTGTTCCAGTGCGCTTTCCACCAGACAGTCTCAAAGCCAGTCCAAGATTCCATGGCGGTGTGTGGGGACCGTGGGAATGATTACAGGATCATTCAAACAGACGAATTCCGGAAAAAACTATTGCTGCGGAAAAAAAGAGGGCAAACAAACCTGTGTGATAAAATAAGCCAATCACTATTGAGTTTCGTGTCTTTCATGTGCTTGCGACAACGTGTAGCAACACGCCGCTCCCTAGTGTTTGGCCTATTTTGTCACACGGGTTTCTTTGCCCTCTTTTTTCATGCAGCGAAAGTTATTTCTGAACATCATCTATTGTCAGAACTTTTGCTAAAAGAGGGCTTCTGTTATAGTGGGATAACTACGTAATGGTGTTTTCTTGAATTTCTTTCACACTCTAGTTTGGTTATATAATATGCAGAGCTTGGTGGTAGTCTCTTTGAAACACATGTACCAAAACGGGTTTTTGAGTATGTGAGACAGGGTAGGTAAGTGTCGTTGAATTTACAGTAATTGAAACGTCTTGTTTTTGCTGGCAGTTTTGAATGCAAACGTTATTGGAAATGCACTATATTGGCTTGTTATATAATGGTTTTTTTATTCTCTTTTGGTGAAGTTTTTTTTTTTTTTTACATACATATAATTCTGTACATTACAGGACATCACTTAACCAAAAGGACAGATCCATATAACCGAAATAACACTTGAACAATTACAACATACATGGGGTGGGAGGATGGGTGGGGGGGGGATGTTCAGAGCTTGGTGGTCGCAGTATCAGAAGGTTTTGAGAAAGAAAAAAAAAATATATATATATAAATATATATATAAAACATCAGAAATTGTGAAAGAAACAATTGAAAGTCAGCAGAGACTTTCTTCCGAGATTTGTTAAAATCTCTTAGCAGAGATAGAGAGAGAAATAAGTATCCCTTCACAGACATATATATATATAAAAGGGTTACATCAAAACATGCATATACAGGCGCCAATCCTTGTAAAATTTATCTACTGTATTATTTACAACTGCGTTATACTTTTCACAAATAAATCTTTGCTTAAAATTTCTACTAAACGTCTGAAAATGAGGGGTCTTTTTGTTCATTTTGGAAATATATACATGGTGTTTGGCACAGATTACTAACACATCAAAAGCTTTATCGGTGACAACATTGTTCGCAACTCCAAGAAGAACCAGTTCTTTAGACAGTTTTAAATTGTCACAATGGGTGCAGTTTGCCTTTAGCCAATTTACAAATTCTATCCAAAAAGTCTGCACTTTATCACACTCCCAAAACATATGTAAAAGGGTTTCTTCATTTCTACCACAATTATTATATTGTTATATAATGTTAATCTCACTTCACCGTTTTGTGAAATTGATCGTGTGATACTGATTACCCTGAAACATTCCTTTTTACTACTGGTTTAGCAAAATTATATTTGCAGGGTATAGAGACAAAGTATTTTTTAACTTGAGTTCAAGGTGTATACCCTCCTTCCCAAACTATCACAAGTGTTTAGTTTAATGTGTAACAAGAAGAGCAAACGCTCGATCGAGTCACTTTCGCAGTTCTGAATATTATATGAGGCATCAGATGGACAGGAAGAAATTGCTATTCACAACACAATGAGTCACGTTCACATAAAATTTGAGCCCGGTCACTTTTATAGTTTCCGAGAAAAGCCCAACGTTAAGTTGTGTGTTGCCGAACAGAAAAGGCTAGTTATCTCCCTTGTTTTTCTGATAACGTTCGTAAAAGGCTACAGATGTAAATACTTTGATGTAAAGAATAATCCTACAAAGTTTCAATCACATCCGATGAACTTTGTCAAAGATATAAAATGTCTAATTTTTCCTTTGACGCTGACCTGTGACCTTGAAAAAGGTCAAAGGTCAACGAAACCATCGTTAAAGTGTAGAGGTCATTGGAGGTCACGACTAAACAAAATATGAGCCCGATCGCTTTGATAGTTTCCGAGATACTTTGTCAAAGATATAAAATGTCTAATTTTTCCTTTGACGCTGACCTGTGACCTTGAAAAAGGTCAAAGGTCAACGAAACCATCGTTAAAGTGTAGAGGTCATTGGAGGTCACGACTAAACAAAATATGAGCCCGATCGCTTTGATAGTTTCCGAGAAAAGTCCAACGTTAAGGTGGTGTCTACGGACGGCCGGCCGGCCGGCCGGCCGGCCGGCCGGACAGACTAACACTGACCGATTACATAGAGTCACTTTTTCTCAAGTGACTCAAAAATGACCACTTTTCTTATTTTATGCATACAGTAACCACAAGTCAACAGCTTGGCTGCTGCCAGAGGATAGAGAATTTAAGATTGTAGCTTCTTTTTTGTTTACTGAATGAATCTCAATTGTTACCACCTGTGTACATGGATACTTTGTCAACTCCACATGCCTTCTCTCTGAAGTTCCATTACTTAGTGAAAGCTTATTAAATATATCAACCTTATATGCATAACTTTGCATCGCATTTTGTTTGACATGAAGCACTAAAAGATTGAATTGTAATGTAAACATATCTTGATGTGTACAGTGGCTGTAGAATTTAAGGCCTCCAGTGCCATCTTGTGAATGTGAATCTCAAAAAGGGACCACAGTGGTACCTGCCCCTCTTTATAAGCGGACATCATTCATGAAAGGACACCAGGGGCTGAGGTGCACTAGAAAGTTACCACCCAAGCGGGTTAGGGGGAAGAATTTACCCGATGCTCCCCAGCATGTCGTAAGAGGCGATTAACCGATTCTGTTTCTCCTTTTACCCTTGTTAAGTGTTTCTTGTATAGAATATAGTCAATGTTTGTAAAGATTTTAGTCAAGCAGTATGTAAGAAATGTTAAGTCCTTTGTACTGGAAACTTGCATTCTCCCAGTAAGGTCATATTTTGTACTACGTTGCAAGCCCCTGGAGCAATTTTTTGATTAGTGCTTTTGTGAACAAGAAACAATTAACAAGTGGCTCTATCCCATCTCCCCCTTTCCCCGTCGCGATATAACCTTGAAAGGTTGAAAACGACGTTAAACACCAAATAAAGAAAGAGAGCCACCCACAGTGTTGGACTGGTTGAAACTAAGATTTGTTGATTTTAATTAATCAGAACCCGCGGTTTGTTCTCTCCTGTTTTGGTGGCACCCACTTTAGGTTCTTGCACCTCAGACCAGTTGTCCGTTTTTCTATTATCTTAACCAAAATATACCTGTCATGACAGGCCACCTGCAATGTAGGGGCACAATTGGCTGGTCCCAAGGGTGTCCTTTCTTTGCAGGTACATGTGTACCACTGTTGCTTGAAAATGGGTGCTTAGCATTTTGACAAATAATGCATGCATTGTTATACTGGGACGGGGACTTTTGTCATCTTTCTAAATATTTCCGTGCAATGAATGCAAGTATTTGATTTGTTCTTGAACTTTTAACAGAGCTGAAACATACAAATGTGTGGTTTTTTGTCTCAATTTAAAAAATATTATGTACAAAAGATGAAATCAAAGTTTGTACTTTTTGGCATTGTGTACAGAATTATTTATCCGTGTATATTTTTGTGAGGCGCATAGAACTATTTTACTTTTAGAATGTGCGCCATATAAGTTTCCTCATTATTATTATTATTAAACAGGTTATACACCTTGCTAGTTCGTTGATTTCATTTCACTGTGTCATGAATAATTGATATTTTGATGGACAGTACAGCTGTTCTGATTAACATAATTAGGCTAGAGGAGAAAGTTGAGGTCTTGTATGTGACAAACAATAAATTGAACAATGGGGGACAGGGTCAAATCTTGCTGCTTAATTGAGTCTCAATTGCTCCTTAAATAATGTGTTTGTTTGTTCGTTCATGGGCTGAAACTCCCACGGCTTTTACGTGTATGACCGTTTTTACCCCGCCATTTAGGCAGCCATACGCTGCTTTCGGAGGAAGCATGCTGGGTATTTTCGTGTTTCTATAACCCACCGAACTCTGACATGGATTACAGGATTTTTTCGTGCGCACTTGGTCTTGTGCTTGCGTGTACACACGGGGGTGTTCGGACACCGAAGAGAGTCTGCACTCAAAGTTGACTCTGAGAAATAAATCTCTCGCCGAACGTGGGGACGAACTCACGCTGACAGCGGCCAACTGGATACAAATCCAGCACGCTACCGACTGAGCTACATCCCCGCCCCAAAATAATGTGTAAATTTAGAGTTTTCGCATCACATTGCACCTTACGTTAAAAAAAAGAAAGATTGCTGATATTGACAATATCTTGCAGTAACTCGTTACAACTTGCACTTTATCCTGTGAGGCATCTGATTATGTTCAGTATCTCAGCAAATAAAGTAGAAACTGAAGGTACATTCTTAGTAATCTTGTAACTGATCATATTGATTGCATAGATCTGTTCAGGCTTTTACGCAGGACATGAGCATCCTTGAACTTGTTAAAACTTTAATACACGCCCAAAACCATGTCTGGCTGCTGCTCCCTGTGTTGGGTGGGAATATTTTGTTGAATTAATACATTTTGTAAGCAACACCTCTCTCAGTCTGCTAAATTAATTTAGCAAAATATCCCCATTGTGCACAAAATGCAGGCATGCCATTGAGTTGGGGTATGTTTCCAAGTGAAACAATGCTCTTAAGTCTTATTCTACATGAATGCCTCGACAGATGTGTGGCGATGATCATTCGTGTACGCAGAGAGAGCAGTACCTTTAATCAATAAACAATCCTGAGCGCCCATCAGCCACAATGGTGCTAGCTGAAGTAATAATTTGGGACTCGGATCAAGAAGAATAGGTTCTTCTTCCTATCCGAAGCGTTGCATGGCCTTTGGTTTCTTGGACAATGACAAGTTATAACTGTAAGATTTTTGTATCCGAGTGATTCTGAAAGTGAAACTGCCTCCAAATGCAGCTAGGTGAAGTAATAATTTGGGACAAAGAAGAATAGGTGCTTTTTGCTAAGTGTTGCTTGACCTTTGGCGATTTGTTTTTTTGGACCATAAGTTACAATTGAATATTTTTGTATCCGAAGATTCTGAAAGTGAAACTGCATCCAATTGTAGCACAAGCAGAAATGACTGCCATGACAAAGTTTAGACAAATTAGAGTATGCTTCAAGGTGTGTTCTTTTGAGCATAAATTTCATGTAAATCACCACAGATCTGCCCAGGCTTTCTACATGGGATAAGATTAAAAACATCTGTTCACACACACACACACACGCAAAATATACAGCACAACCTTGCTGTGTTCTGTGGAGAGCAGGCTAGTTTTGCTGAATTGATTTCATAACTGACAGTGATAGTGAATAGCAGCACTGATACCTGTGTCAACTTGTGAAACTAATTCAGCAAAAAGTGCTTGCTTTGCACTGAATGCAGTCACACTATTCAGTATTGACTATACACTGTACACTATACACTGTACAATTTTTCTATGTGTCCAGCTACGAGCGAAAATATGTTCTTTTTCAATGCGTAAAGCGGAGACAAGACTGGATCACTGGCTTTTCTGTTATTCGTATTGCTGGTCTAGTACAAGAATGCATGCGTATCTCAATGTGTGCATCTTTCCCCATCTCACTCTCTCACCCTCATGTAAGCATGACCCCCCGCGGGTTAGGGGGAAGAATTTACCCGATGCTCCCCAGCATGTCGTAAGAGGCGACTAACGGATTCTGTTTCTCCTTTTACCCTTGTTAAGTGTTTCTTGTATAAAATATAGTCAATGTTTGTAAAGATTTTAGTCAAGCAGTATGTAAGAAATGTTAAGTCCTTTGTACTGGAAACTTGCATTCTCCCAGTAAGGTCATATATATATATTGTACTACGTTGCAAGCCCCTGGGGCAATTTTTTGATTAGTGCTTTTGTGAACAAGAAACAATTAACAAGTGGCTCTATCCCATCCCCCCCCCCCCCCCCCCCCCTTTCCCCGTCGCGATATAACCTTGGTTGAAAACGACGTTAAACACCAAATAAAGAAAAGAAAGATGTAGGCATGCAGGGTTTAACCTGGGAGAAAAAAGCAATGGGACATTTGTCCCCCTCAATTAAATTCTGATGGGACATAGTTTAAGGCAAGAAGCACCAAAGACTGAACGCGTTTTGACTAAAGATGCAAAATGGTGCCATCTGAGAATTGGCCGCTATATCGTGTTACCTGTGTGTGTGATCCGATGTAAAGTGTACATTTGGTGACGCAGTGGTATGTAATCTCAATGCGCCCTTTGACGCACTGAAGGGAATTGTGATGGGACATTTTCACATTGAATGCGCCAATGGCGCACCAGTAAATGAAACCCTGAGCATGTCAAGTTCTTATAAAACAAGCAGAAACAATCAGTCACGTACTTGACCATAGCATTACTAGTACAGTGGAACCCCCTTAAGTTTTAATTTAAGACCCCAAAATCTAAAAAAATCCGGTCTTAAATTTAAAGTAAGACTTAAAAGGAGGCAGTCTGAAAATGAGGGTAACCTTGACAGTAACAATCTAACTCGAGTTATGAACAGAAAATCTGAAAATAACATGGTCTTTCTCTCACCGTGCTTCGTTGGTCATGGACGACCCAGAGTCTCACAAAATCGTCTATCTCTGAAACTATCTAGAGTTTTTAATTGAGACTTCATGTAATCTCCAATCACCACACGACCTTCCCATTGCCCAACTTTTGAAAGAATATATTTGTAAACAAACAAATAAACGATGACTTAATTCGAACTACACAGTCCAGATGATGTGGGTCATGGACGACCCATATGGAATTTTACGTGTTTATCCTTAATCGGATGGCGTGGGTCGTGTACGACCCATACTTAGTAAAGAGACGGCAAAATGTTAATCCCTATTCAGCTTTTTACATTGAATCCTCCTTTGGAAAGTATGGGCCGGTACGACTCGCGTCATGTAGTCCGAAGCATGATCCGGTGAAGGTTAAAAGGTAGAGACTCTTACCACTGTATTTATCCTCTCCGCTCAACTGAATAGATACATACTGTTGAGCTGCATCACATTTTATAGAATCTCCCTGTCCTGTGTTCTGAACGAGTGAATCTGAAAACGGTGAAGGAGGGGAACAGATATTTGTAACACATGCTCATCGAAATACATGTACCACATTTAGTTTTAGTGTTAAAATGAGTGTCATTGGGATACAATACCATGCCTCTCCTAACAGCTATACACAGCTGCCTCACAGTCACACCCACAGCCAACAGAATCGCAAGGTCAAATACTGAAAAGATGAAAGTGCGACAGAAAATACAAGGCTGAAGTTCACGTGGCAACTTCTGTGTGTACATGAACTATTTTCCCATGAACTGCCCAGGTACAGCTGTGAGACCAAAAAATAACAGTACCGTGTCCACTGATGATAGTAATCTGTTTAACCCTCACACTGGTGCAATTCTGTAACACATGTTACATAGCCACTGGTGAATTAACAGAAAGAAAAATAAAGAACATAGGTTTTCGCATAGGTTTTCGCATCCATGGGAGGTAATCAGAACCGACCAAACAGACTGAGCCAGTATCGTGACAACCAGGTGACAGTATACGTAAAGTAGCGCGACAACCAGCCTAAGGGTTAAGCCAACTTTCAGCTTTGGGAATCAGAAACATTGAATTTGCTTCTTGGCCTAATCCATTGCAATTTATTTGTGTTAGTAAATCTTGCACTGAACACGTACCTACCTTTCAAGATAAATACATATAGAATTTTTTTTAAAAAGGCTATGACAGTGACACGCGTGCACTCAAGAACAAAATAACAAATTCTTAGTTTTTTTGTTAATTTAATAAAACCGAAATCATGTTGCGTACATGGGACAGCAAACATTTAACATCAGTTCAACTCCTTTAAGCAACATTTCTTGGCAGTTTACTACAAATTAAAATTAAAGTTTAAAATTAAAGTCACTGTCCTTGCTGTCACAAAAATTGGACACTGATGATGAATGGTCCAATGATACATAAAAAAGCACAAACAAAAAACTTTCTCACGCACTTCATACTGCACATCACCTCACATTCACAAACACTGAAATGGTCAACATCAATCAAAAGTCACTGCTCGCAGAAACCACAAATCTGTCAAAGCCATGGTGAAACAGTTCTTAATTCCCATCCCGACTTGACAGCAAAGATGAAATGGCCTTTCCTCTGACTGAATTCAGTTGAACACAATGCAGAAAGTCCAATTCACTGCCTGATGAAATCCATCAAAACTGGAAACCGTTTTCATTTGTGCCGATGAAGAGGCACTGTTCTGCAGGCATTAGTATCCAAAATGTCTACCGTCGCTTCTGGAACACATTGCCTCCTCTCCCACCCCGTCCTCGGCCTCTAGCAGCTGTAACAAAAACAAAATCATGAAAATAATTAGAACACTCAACAGAATGTAACTGTAAAACTAAAAGTGTGATGTGTAACAGCACAGAATACTCACAATCACATGGACAATGCAAACACACACACCATTTGAACACAACAGTTTGGCTTTGACTGCAAATATCTTGGCCATATAGTACTGACTGCAACGATTGTAACAGTACACTTACTCTTAGTATAACTCGCGTCACCGCTGTTGCTAAGTTCTAAGAAAGGAACCAACCAATAGACCCTATCGGTATTCCAAGCTCTCGTAATCTCTCGCAAGCTTCAGAGCATAGCAAAGCATGCGGTACAGCGATCTCGTGCGAGCTGCACAAGCGAAGGTTCGAAGTTCTCGCGATGTTCAAAGCATAACAAAGAGCGTGTCTCGCGAGAGCTGCTCAGATACCGAAAAGGTCTATTGCAGAGGGATGAACCAATCTCCTGTTTTTCAGCAGCTGATTTGGTGAAGCAAATTGGGTGAGGAAGTAACGTTTCTTTGGAAATTCTTGCCGCTAGAAAGGCTGGGATTTGGCAAGAGTAGGCGAGCATGCCTTAAAGGTACTTGCTACACACAGCTGCCTATGCAATTGGCTGTTATAGGGCTCTTTAGCGATAAGTGCAGACAACATTTGCGATATAAACAAATCATGTTAATTCTTGCGTAGCTAACCCCCAAATCATTTCATGTTATAATAATACCCTCGCTGTTTCTCATAGCGCTATTCGCTGGTTATTTTTGCCTCCAGGAATCGGGTGTCTACAAGCATAATGTTCAAGTTTATACCAAGGCCTTGCTATCAAAATTAAGACAAAGTGAAACTGATAAAGCCATTAAAATTTAAAGAAGTTAATTGTAATGCACTAACACTAACAGACGCAAGGTTTTGGCTGTCTGCGATCTATTAGTATTATTCCGCTTAGCTTACTATTTACATCAAACACATACACTGCGACACAAACACCTCGATTAGTTAGTGTCCTCTATTACCTATTTAGGAGTAGGAGTAAAAAAATGAATAAAAACACTCGTTGAATTATCTCCCTTTACCCACAACAGTGTAACTGGAACATAGCTTTACCTTTGGTCAAATCAAACCATGATCAGCGACCGGATGTACGCAGATTACAAGGAAGCAAAAAGACTGATACCCCCCGAACGAAATTACATATTACGCTGAGGAGGGTGAAACTTTACTTACCCTGAGCTCTCAAGATCGCAGATTTCCCCCTGCCAGCACCACCACCTCTGCCTTGCACTTTCTTGAACATTGGTGCATTTTTCAACATATCTGGCAAAATGAGAAACCTGATCTTGCTGCCTCTGATGTACACATTCTCCAGCTGACTCACACGACCGTCTCTGTACGTTACAGTGATGTTGGACATTTGACAGTTCATGTTATCTTCAGCTTCGATAAGCTTTCCTCTGTACACTTCGCCGGTACTCGTTTCACAAGTCACAATGTGACCTTCTGCTTCGTGGAGCACTTTGATAGGCACACCAATCGACATGATGGTATATTTTCTGCGTCAAACCCTTTGATGCAAGCACTCAAACAATACACAGTTGCAGATGATGACGGATTTTGTGACATATACCGATGATCGTTTCAACAAAGCCTTGAAACGCCGCCACTACGAATAATACGTACACTTCCGGTTACTGTCACAACGATTATTTTATTTTGAGTACTCCGAAGGCAATGCGAAAAAATAATGTAAATTATCACAAAAGCCTCACAGGAAAGCTTCTTAGCACAGGAACAAAATGTATGTTAACTTAATCCACTTAAAGACTTAATATGATGGAAACAGCTAGAAATTCTAACTACTGAGGCGTGAACCGTTTCAATGTCAACACCATTCAACCAAACGTACCGGAATTAACTATAACCCGTACCAGTATAGAAGCTATAAGTTGCCATTTTAGGAATTTAGTTCTGATTCTAGTTCGGGTTTTGCGGCAGCAGACCGCATTTTGTGCTTTCTTTTAAATTACTGCGTTTCCCCCGCCTCCTTTACCATTAACTCATGATTTGCACATTTTTTTTTTATCTTTATCAATGTAGCACAGGGGCGGACGAGGGAGGGGGGGGGGGGGTGGTTCTGGGGTTGCCGGAACCCCCCCCCCCCCCCCCAGCCAAAAAATAAAAATATTTTTGTGTGTTTTTTGGGGTTGAGTTTCAATTTTTGGGGTCTTAATCTGTGACAAAATCTGCTGCCTGAAACTGGTAATGATCATCCTCAGAATGCACCAGATTGCACCATTTTGCATCTTTTTTTTCAAAATTTTTCGGGGGGGGGGGGGGGGGCATGCCCCCGGACTCCCCTAGCAAGCTAGGCGCTTCGCGCCGTCGGCTCGGCGCTTCGCGCCTTCACACCCATATCTTCACAATATACTTTTGGAACCCCCCCCCCCCCCCCCTCCCATAAAATGAACTGATCCGCCCCTGTAGCATTTATGAACAAGTCGCGTAAGGCGAAACTACAACATTTAGTCAAGAAGCTGTCGAACTCACAGAATAAAACTGAACGCAATGCAACGCAGCAAGACCGTATACTCTTAGCATCGTCAGTCCACCGCTCATGGCAAAGGCAATGAAATTGACAAGAAGAGCGGGGTAGTAGTTGCGCTGAGAAGGATAGCACGCTTTTCTGTACCTCTCTTCGTTTTAAGTTTCTGAGCGTGTTTTCAATCCAAACATATCATATCTATATGTTTTTGGAATCAGGAACCGACAAGGAATAAGATGAAAGTGTTTTCAAATTGATTTCGAAAATTTAATTTTGATCATAATTTTTATATTTTTAATTTTCAGAGCTTATTCTTCATCATTTTCTGATTCCAAAAACATATAAATATGTTATATTTGGATTAAAAACAAGCTCTGAAAATTAAAAATACAAAAATTATTATTAAAATAAAATTTCCGAAATCGATTTAAAAACAATTTCATCTTATTCCTTGTGGGTTCCTGATTCCAAAAACATATAGATGTGATATGTTTGGATTAAAAACACGCTCAGAAAGTTAAAAAGAATAGAGATAAAGAAAAGCGTGCTATCCTTCTCAGCGCAACTACTACCCCGCTCTTCTTGTCAATTTCACTGCCATTGCATCGAGCGGTGGACTGACGATGCTACGAGTATACGCTCTTGCTGTAAAAATGCAGTGAGTTCAGTTTCATTCTGTTAGTTCAACAGCTTGACTAAATGTTGTAATTTCGCCTTACGCGACTTGTTTTACATTTAGTCAAGTTTTGACTAAATGTTTTAACATAGAGGGGGGAATCGAGACGAGGGTCGTGGTGTATGTGTGTGTGTGTGTGTGTGTGTGTGTGTGTGTGTGTGTGTGTGTGTGTGTATGTGTGTCTGTCTGTGTGTGTGTGTGTGTGTGTGTGTGTAGAGCGATTCAGACTTAACTACTGGGCCGATCTTTATGAAATTTTACATGAGAGTTCCTGGAAATGATATCCCCGGACGTTTTTTTTTTTCTTTTTTTCGATAAATACCTTTGATGACGTCATATCCGGCTTTTTGTAAAAGTTGAGGCGGCACTGTCACACCCTCATTTTTCCATTAAATTGATTGAAATTTTGGCAAAGCAATCTTCGACGAAGGCCGGGGTTTGGTATTGCATTTCAGCTTGGTGGCTTAAAAAATAATGAGCGAGTTTGGTCATTAAAAATCGGAAACTAATAATTAAATATTATTTATTAATTAAAATTATTTTTTTATTAAACGATCCAAAAACAATTTCATCTTATTCTGCGTCATTTTCTGATTCGAAAAACATATACATATGTTATAATTGGATTAAAAACAAGCTCTGAAAATTAAAAATATAAAAATTATGATCAAAATTAAATTTCCGAAATCGTTTTAAAAACTATTTCATCTTATTCCTTGTCGGTTCCTGATTCCAAAAACATATAGATATGATATGTTTGGATTAAAAACACGCTCAGAAAGTTAAAACGAAGAGAGGTACAGTAAAGCGTGCTATGAAGCACAGCGCAATCGCTACCGCGCCAAACAGGCTCGTCACTTTCACTGCCCGGTTTTGCACTAGCGGCGGACTACGTTCAGTTTCATTCTGTGAGTTCCACAGCTTGACTAAATGTAGTAATTTCGCCTTACGCGACTTGTTTTTTATTATTCGGAAACATACCTAACTTAATTTGAGACTACTTCTATAGATATAAATTTGCAGGTTGACGAAACGTGAGTTATGAAAGAAATTCAATAAACATCTCACTCAGCACAAAAAGCATATAGACAATTAACATGAGGAGAAATGAATTTTGACTTTGTTCTAAATTGTATTATTTGGATGGTATCTGCCAAAGACACTGTATCTCTTTTTTTTGCAAAGTTAGAATAAGGCACTGATCTTCAAATCAAAACACAAATCTTACAACGAATGGCACATTGGTCTTCTCCTGTGGTGATTCTGGATAGCAGTAACAGGAACAGCAGGACTGGTCAACAGGAAAATCTGGATGGTGTCAATGTCAAGTGGTCTGTTCTGATCAGTGGCCGTGAGCGATAACACTGATTTGTAACATTTGGCATTCGATTTTCAAGTTTTTGGAGCTACTTCAAAACCTTGGACTTTTCCTTTAAAAATCTGAAAATTGTAATAAATTTTGTTTTAATATAAAACGATCCAGATTTACGTTAATCTTATTCTACATCATTTCCTGGTTCCAAAATCATATAAATATGTTATATTTGGATTAAAAACAATCTCTGAAAATTAAAAATATAAAAATTATGATCAAAATTAAATGTCCGAAATCGATTTAAAAAAAATTTCATCTTATTCCTTGTCGGTTCCTGATTCCAAAAACATATAGATATAATATGTTTGGATTAAAAACACGCTCAGAAAGTTAAAACGAAGAGAGGCACAGAAAAGCGTGCTATGCAGCACAGCGAAACCACAACCGCGCTAAACAGGCTCATCAGTTTCACTCCGTTTTGCACAAGCGGCGTACTACGGTCATTGTGAAAAAATGCAGTGCGTTCAGTTTCATTCTGTGAGTTCCACAGCTTGACTAAATGTAGTAATTTCACCTTTCGCGACTTGTTTTGATGTCTGGTTGCTTGCGTAAATACACTGTCCTTACACATTGAGGACACTGTGTGTGTGTGTGTGTGTGTGTGTGTGTGTGTGTGTGTGTGTGTGTGTGTGTGTGTGTGTGTGTGATGTTTGCCGTGTGTGTGTGCAGTGTCCCTGTGTGTGTGTGTGTGTGTGTGTGTGTGTGTGTGTGTGTGTGTGTGTGTGTGTGTGTGTGTGTGTGTGTGTGTGTGTGTGTGTGTGTGTGTGAGTGTATCTGTGTCTGTTTATTAGCAAACAGAACATTTTAAAGACTCTACAGCAAATCATATACAGGATTAAAATTAAAACAAGTCGCGTAAGGCGAAATTACTACATTTAGTCAAGCTGTCAAACTCACGGAATGAAACTGAACGCACTGTAGTTTTTCACCAAGACAGTACAGCTTTGTCAATCCCCGCGAGAAGGAAATCGCTCACCTTCCACGTGCAAAACGCTGTGAAATTAACACGCCAGAATAGCGCGGTAGCGTATTGTGCTAAGCAGGAAAGCGCGCTTTTCTGTATTCTTGTTAACTTTCGGAGCTTGTTTTGAACTCAACCTATCATATCTATATGTTTTTGGAATCAGGAAATGATAAAGACTAAGATGAAATCATTTTTGGATCGATTTCTAAATTTTTATCGTAAGACTAATTAATCTATTTTTGTTAATTGTGATCACATTTTAAGAGTAAACATGACATACGTATTATATTTTTAGATTCAGAATATGATGAAGAATACGATGCAATCAATTTTAAATCTGTTTGCGAAAAATCGATTTTAATGACAACTTTAATGAGCAAACTCATTTCATTAATTAATTTTTAAGCCTCCAAGCTGAAATGCAATACCAAAGTCCGGGCTTCGTCGAAGATTACTTGATCAAAATTTCAACCAATTTGGTTGAAAAATGAGAGCGTGACCGTGCCGCCTCAACTTTCACGAAAAGCCGGATATGACGTCATCAAAGCTATTTATCAGAAAAATGAAAAACACGTCTGGAGATACTATACTCAGGATCTCTCATGTCAAGTTTCATGAAGATCGGTCCAGTAGTTTTCTCTGAATCGCTCTACACACACACACACACACACACACACACACACCACGACCCTCGTCTCGATTCCCCCCTCTACGTTAAAACATTTAGTCAAAACTTGACTAAATTTAAAAAGAAGAAAAAAACAAAGGCAAGATTGACAAAATCGTGAAATACACACACACACACAATTTGAACACACGCGCGCACACACACTATAACACACACACACACACACACACACACACACACACACTGGCACACACACACACTGCAAACCCACCTTTTCAAAGACGGAGTAACCATATTGTGTATATTTATTTCATCAGTACAGTATTCCTTCCTACAACGTGAATCAAAGCTTTTACAGATAATGGGTCTGTATTCTACATACCTGGACCTACATATCTACAATGCTCCACTCAGCCACTTCGGTTTATATAATTATATATAAGCTTCAGTATATGAATATGAGACCAAGCGTCCCGGCAAAACTAGATTCGCGGCTATAGTTCCAGTTATGGTAAAACCAGACTAAACGAGGGTTGGCACTATTGCATGTGGAAAAGGAAGTTTGTGTGTTTTTTTGTTTTGATTTTATTTATCTATTTATTACTTCAGTTTTAAAAACATCTTTTTATGTACGTCAGATATTAGTAAAGGCAAACTCCTTAAAAAATTACTTTACCATAAAAATTCGAGGACAATTTTAAAATGATGGACCAACTTCACATCCACTTGATATTACTGTATCGAAGTTCAAACATCCTTATGATATGTAGTTCTCTTTTAAATTAACGTCCAGCAAGCAATCTACACCAACACCTGAGCAGCCTCCGCAGCCTCTGCCTCGCCCGCTGCACGTGCGGCCGCCTTGGCGTCCTCCTGGGCCTGAGCGGAGTCGGTGTCGTTGGGTTTGTAAGGGTTGACCATCATCCAGGTGACCACGTTGGTCTTGTTGTACTTGAGCACCTCGTACTTGACCGTGTTCAGACCCTCCTCGTGCATGCGCTCCGTATTGGAGCCGAACAGCTCTTTTCTAAAAGCAGAGGCAGAAGAGGAGAATTTTTCTTTTTTAATAACTTGAACTTATATGCCAAAACATTATTGCGCCCATTGTCGTACCCCAACTAAAACATTCATTCCGTGTCATTTCATTCAATATTTCTAAGCTATCAAAAGCAAGTATTTTGGCTGTCTGGCACACTTTTCGGAACAAAGATTTCTTTGACAGGGGTCACGTGACCGCCGCCCAAATCAGGGTACCCCCAAAATCGATCTGACAACAACGTATGGTATCAATTAAAAAATCGACGAAAATTCATAATAGGCACAACTTGGCAACTTCTGCACACGAGGAGAAAGTCAAATCAATCATCTATGCAGAACAGGTTGTTTTATTTTGCTATCTTGCGTATTTCTTGTGTTATGGCATTCCTACTGATGCAGGTGTCGATCGCATGAGTAGTCAAAAACGAGGTTTTTGTGTAAATTTTGAGGGATACCGTGACAAAAAGCGCTGTATTTCAGCAATAACCAAGCGGATTTCTTGAAACTTTCAAAATCATATGCCTACATAATTATACGAGACTTACTTCAGGTAAAAAATGTTGATAATTATAGGCATACACACAGATGTCATGCAATCTTTTCCTGAAAATGTTTTAAACCCGTCATAGGTTTGTGGGCGTACATGAGAAAAAAAATCCTGTCTTCGCATGAATTGCTTCACGAAACAGATGTAACGAACGAGCAGTCTACAAGTGAGTTTGAAATGGACATTGGCTAGTTCCAAGAGAACGCGGAAGAAGTGACCTTCAAGTGAATCGCCACATACAGGTCAATCTTTCTTTTAGAAATGTCTGATTCCCGCTGTTGTGAATAAGCTCCACGCATGGCCCCGCTTCTAAAATGATGATGCGTTCCCGGTTGAGTAAATCTGAGATAAAGCACTAGCCGCTACAACAACAAAAAGAATTAAGGTAACCTAAAGTTACATTTATGCAATTGCAAATATCATCATTATCATCTTCATCTTCCGCCTCCTCGGTATTCTCCTCCTCATCTTCATCATCATCGTCACTGTCGTTAATTCCTCACCTGTTCATGTTCTTGGACTGTGTTTCATGCTCGAAAGCCAGGTAGGCGCCGATCTTAATGGGGTAGCGCGTAATGGTGTACCCTTCTGCGATAAACCTGCAACAAAACGAGCGGATGATGTTAATAGTGATTGAGTATTTGGCAGCGGTAATTGCGTGAAATGTGCGAGAGGGGGAGGTTGCAGATTCTGATGGTAGGCCTATGTATGAGTTGGAAAGGGAGAAGTTATAATTATGTTCGTAGTCTGTTAATGAAGCCCGTCAATTTCTATGAAAAGATTAGTGTGGTGCGATCGCGTGTACTGCATGTCTGTGTCTGCCGTGTGTCTGTATGTGTGTGTGTGTGGGGGGTGCGCCTGGATGTGTGTGTGTGTGTGTGCGTGCGTGTGTGCGTGCGTGCGTGCGCCGGTGCGTGCGTGTGTGTGTGTGTGTGTGTGTGTGTGATATTTGCCGTGTGTGTGTGCAGTGTCCCTGTGTGTGTGTGTGTGCAGTGTCCCTGTGTGTGTGTGTGTGTGTGTCCAACTCTCCCCAATAAGGACTCGATACTGTCATAATTGTCGTTGTAACTGTCGCTGATGGTCAAAGAGGTACTGACCTCATGTACATGTCGTCGTCCTCGTTGCCCCAGCCCCAGTACTGGTTGGAGCAGCCGTTGATGTTCTCCCACTGCTCTCGTGACACCAAAATGGCGCCTCCGAAATACCGATAGTAACCCAACCTGTTCAGAATAAAAGTTTTCAGTGCAGATTAACGAAGAAATAAACTTGACAGACAGAACAAAATATGAAACATGTATCTGACGTCATTCTTTAAACTGACCCCTTGAATGCCATACTGCGTTTCATATCAGGCATCCACCCATACCGATGATCTATCCGTTCGCAAGAGGGTTGCATGATTTGGAAGGGGGGGGGGATGGTAGACGGACACACAAGACCAGACCAGACCAGACCAGACCAGACCAGACAAGACGAAAAAAGAAAGGCCAAGATAAGAAAGGCCAAGACAAGACAAAACATGACGAGACAAGAAAGGCCTAGCCAAGGCAAGCGAAGACAAGCAAGGCAAGATAAGACAAGGCAAGATAAGACAAGGCAAGACAAGACAAGGCAAGACAAGACAAGGCAAGACAAGACAGACAAACAGCCAGGTGCAGAGTAGGCCTTTTGAAGGTCTCATATCCTTCGCAAGCACCAATTGCATGCGTCCTGCGATATTCTTGGAAAATCAGACTATTTAAGGTTAGTTTATAGGACAAGACAAGTGTTTTAGTTTAGACCATTAGACCAGACAAAACAAGAGAGTCAGACCGACAAACAAGCAGAGAAAAAAACAGCAAGACGCACATAATGAAATCCTTCATCATTATCCCTGTCTTGCCTTGTCTTGTCTCGTTTTGTCTTGCCTGACTTTCTCTGATCTCTTTTCGTGGTGGGACATACCCTCGCTTGGCTCTGTCGCTCCTATCCACCACCATGTGTCGGGGCTGGTTGCCGCAGTAATAGTAGTTGCGGAAGTCTTTGGGCACGAAGTCCGTGTCGTGAATGGCGAAGCAGTCAAAGTTGCCTTGCTTCAGCGCCTCCACAAAGCCGATGTTGATGATCATACACTTGTTGAAGTCGAACCAGGGTGCCTGAAAGAACGGGAGAAAGCGTTAGCAATTTAAAGATATACGCTGTACATTTGTGCCGTGTTTTGTGTTTTCTTGGGTTGTCTTACAGTGGAACCCCCCGCCCCCCCCCCCCCCCGCCCCCCCCCCCCCCCATTTGAAGACCCCTTCCTTTTATTCAGATTTTTGGGAAGGTTCCACTGTAATGTCTTGTCTTACATCTTTGTCCACACAGATGTTTTACAGAATAAACAAATGGCGTCAACAACAAAAATCAGTCGTTGGAAGGAAAATAAGGAACTAAGTCTGAAATCGTTCTTGAAGACTTCTGCTATGTTTGCGAAACTCAAGCACATTCATTGGTGGCTCGCCGTGTTTTGATTGGACGATGAGCAAGTTACTCTATAATTATCTAGCTCTTGATTCACTGAGGTTTTTTTTAACCACTGTCTTACAAGGAGAAACTCAAAATTGTCTCGTAAACTCCGCATTCTCTCATCTCATCTCGACAAGCAGACTATCATCTTGTCTTGTCCCGTCGTTCTTGTTTTTTATTGTCCCATTTCATCTCGCCACTGGGGTTACATTTACTGATCTTTTGAACAGGAAGTCTGAGAAAACTGGTTCTTAATGAAAGGGACGGAGTCTTAAAATGGGGGGGGGGGGGGGGGGGTGTCTTCAAAGGGAGGCTAACCTGTTCAACAATGAAGACTTGAAACTCGATGTTCTGTTGCATGAGGAAAGGAATGAGGTTGTTGAGCACGAGAAACAGGTTACGCTCTCTGTCACGATAAGGGAAGAGAACCGCTGTCTTCTGGCGCGACTTGCAGTTCTTCGGAACAAAACGTCCTCCCGGCAACATATCCGGAAACGCTCGATTCAACTCGGCAAAGTCCGTAACGGGTGTCGTGTTGACCTTGACCTTAGTAACTGGAAAGGAAGATGTGAAACAGATTGGATTTACTTGATCAGTTTTGATTCTATTCTTAATGAGTGGGTATAGAAATAAACAGCCTTCAGAGATGTGGCTGTGTGTTGGAGGTAGGGACATCTATCGAAAGATCGAATAGGGGAAGGGCTCCTAATATGGACCACCTTTTGTTTAATGCTGATAACTAGCTTGTTTTCTTGCGAAGAAGTTTCATTTTGTGTTTGGTAGTCCTTCTCTCTTAGGTTAACCGTTAGGCCTAATTAGAGTGAAATAGCTTTGATAGACATTTAGCAAAAATTAAATACAGAAAAAATCACAAATGATCCATTTTAGGAGCCTGGGCGCCTAATATGGACCAGTGAGGCGGCCTTCACGAATCACTGTAAAAAGCCCCCTATTCTTCAAAATAACATGATTTAACTTAGTGTACAAGTCAGACTAATTCAAATATGCTTTAGATTAATCTGTTTCGGGTTGATGAGAGCATTATTTAAAGCACACCAGGAAACTAAAGAAGCTTATCAAAAACAGAGTGAAAATAACTGAAATTATCAACTTCCACGAAAAGAAGACTTTTTCTTATATTTTTTTTAAATCTCGAGGGCTAGTTATAGGTTATTTCTATCAAACTTCTTAATGAATTATTGAAAATAGCCTTTAGCTTTTATTTTTTTCGATTTGTTGAAGGTGGTCCATATTAGGGGACTCACACATACTTTGAGATTTTTCTATTATTTTTTGTTTGCAGTAGAAACTCGGGGTCAACATTGCTAAAATGTAACAAATGCGGTCTTAGTTGTCATATAGGCCCTATAGCAATTTTCGTGTGATAAAAGCTTTGGCTGTGGACAGAAACGAGTCCGTTTTAGGCGGCACATTTAGAGTGAACGCTGCTAAAAGTGAAAAAAAAGGGCAAAAGCCTAACGGTTTTGAGATTTGTGTTTTGACATGTGCAAGTTATCCAGAGAGGGTAAATACAGCGAATAAAACTTTTTGAGCGCTCTAGCGCCGTTACTGTTTGTCAGAACAGGAGGTGGTCCATATTAGGAGCCGATCCATATTAGGAGCCCTTCCCCTATATTCAGAAAAGGCTCGATCGAAGGATCTACGTGTTTCAAGAAACTTCAGAGATAATGTATCGGGTGCAAGACTGCAAGCAGTTCTGTCATACCTTTTTTTTATATAATTTTTTTTAGGTATGCGATTCAAAAAACAAAGCGTCTATCTTTACACGTTGGGTGCAGGTCGAGTCAAAACAGAACAAAAGCGAAGAATCAACTGATAGTTCTGTCATAGCTAATATTTTATTTTGTGAGTCAGTGAGTCAAGACAAGGCAAAGTTGATTGTGTTATGATCACAGATCCAGACACATACAATACGGGTATAACGGTTAAAACATAGGAAGCACTAAGATACAGAAAGAAGACCACAAAACGATCGTACAATGTAAGACCTCACACAAAAAAAGTATGTTTAATTAAAGGGAGGGTGTTGAACAGAGAGTTGTTTTGTGCGCGAGTAAGCGGCAACCACCAGCACAGTCTGAGTGAAGTTTTCATGGTATCCTGTGTGTCCTCAGCGTCTCACTCATTAACGTAGCCTACACTCACATTCTTTCAAAAAAACGTCTACACTCATGAGGTTATTGATTTCTTTTGGCTGTGTACAATCCCGTATTGCTTATTAACCAACACTTAACCATATCAGTTATCGGACTTACCGCCCTGATATGGCCCTTCGTGGTCGGCTGGGCGTTAAGCAAACAAACAAACAAAAAATTTATCGGACTTACTGAAGAACTCGGGCTTTCTGGGACACAGAGGTAGTTCCGCCTCTTTGCTGTCACTGGAGTTGTCTTTCAATTCCCCGGTCTCTTCCGAGTCTCGTTTGCTGTTCTCCACGGGGACGTTGGCCACGGCGTACACGAAGAAGTACACCAAGACTGACATCACCACCACCGAGACTATCAGGCTGATGGTCGTGTCTACCGCTCGTCGACCCATCGTCTGCAATCAATCAGTTAAATAGGTCAGTTAAATTGATTAGTCAACAAATTAAATCTGTCACTTTTTTTCAGATGAGAGTTTTTGAGCTCTCCTCGACAAAACTATTGGCTGATACTTCAGTACGATGTGTAAAAGGTGGTTACTTCGGAAGGTTCAGAAGGTCTAGGTGTTTTACGGAGATATAAGGAGTTACGAGATGGCTGAACGTTATTACTGCACATGTTTAAACTTTCTTTGTCACAACTGTTCTTACACAACAAAAAGAACGCATACTCTTCTACACCTCTATTTGATTTGTTTATTTGGTGTTCAATTAGGCCGTTTTATTCTCTTCGTTGTAGAAGAATGATGTGAAAGAGACAGTTTTATTTTGTGTGTGCGATCTCATGCGGACTTCGTGATCTGCTTCGTGTTTGTAACCTCGTTCGACTTTTATCGTAACTTCCCCGAACAAAAATACTCTACTGCACATGGCAAAAATCAGTCTGTAAGTAAGTGGAATCAGACAGAATGGCACTGAAAGTAAGTCAATGCCGATGGCAACAAGGTCTAATGAGAAGAGCGAGAAATATTGAGCAACGTCAAGGAACGCAAGAAAGAATATGGAGGTACAATAAAGCATGTTGCTTGGCGACGAAGAAACTTCAAGTCTGTCTAAAATTAAAGCATCTTACCCCCCCCCCCCCCCCCTTCTCTCGCGTTTTCTTGTCCGTCAGGTACCATCGTAAAAAATAACTATTAAATATTTTGGTGTTTTGATGATTTTTTTTTAAACAAGACCAAGAAGGAGATAACTCCAACATCAAAGAAATATACAAGGAATTAGACAATAACTTTAAGTATAATGTCCGTTATAAATATCAGTAATAAATGGATCAACTTTGCGTTGACTGACAAAGGGCTGGTAAAACATAATGATGATGATTGATCACGTAGCCGACAGCTGTTTTTGTCTCCTTTTTAAAGCGACTATTTTTACCGCGGGTCGATCAATATTCGTGTAACAGATGACCATGATCGCTTACACTGACCTCTCAGTCGTGTTACTCTGGTTTTACGAGAACGGCCCCTCCGACAATACTGAGCAAGTCCAAGTCTCTAACTATTACCGCGCCATCGTTAGAATTAAAATGTCAACAAGAAAGGTAAGTATATGGAACTTTTAATTAATGACAAAACTGACAAGACATTCACGAGAACGTCGACCCAATGGTCGTTATGGTGAGCAGAAAAACAGATAATTATGAGACAAATGAAGTAAATGATATATAGAGACTTGTCTGAAAAACTTTGGGTCATATTCCTGGCAAGGATTTTTTTCGTGGATTGTTGAC
Organism: Littorina saxatilis; assembly: GCF_037325665.1. Classification (NCBI taxonomy): domain Eukaryota; kingdom Metazoa; phylum Mollusca; class Gastropoda; order Littorinimorpha; family Littorinidae; genus Littorina; species Littorina saxatilis. Next base: position 22,566,893 of record NC_090253.1, on the reverse strand, counting down.
TTCAAAGTTACATTCCTTGCCGTGTATGCAGGGGCGGGTCCAGGAAGGGTTTCCGGCCCCCCCGCCCCTAGCCATACAAAAAAAGAAGAGAAAATAAAAAGAAGAAATAATTGGAAAATAAAGAAAAATTGATGCTCAGATAGCACCAGATTGCTCAATTTTCCCGATTTTCATCCAATTTTTCCGGGAGAGCATGCCCCCGGACCCCCCTATGAGCCGGCCTTTGCATGTCTTCTAAGTGACGGTTTTGGATAGTAATTGGGTAATTTGTTCGCTCTGCTGCAACAGGTCGTTCAATTGTTGTTGTTTTGATCCAAACTTGTCTTCTTAAATTTACTTTTTGGAAGGTGAATTAGGGGAAGTTTCTTGGCTCAGATTGCGCCAGATTGCTCCATTTTCCTTGTTTTTATCAACATTTTCCGGGGGGGGGGGGGCATTCCCCCGTACCCCCCTAGGAGATTTCGAACGCTTCGCGCCCTCAACTGATGAACGCTTTGCGTCGTCGAATTATCCCTAAAAGAAATGTGGAAACCCCCCTTAATTAAAAAGGATGTGATCCGCCCCTGGTAAGCCACGGTCTACAAACATCACAGATCTATCCTGTCTTTTGCATGTAATAACAGCATCCTTATGCTGGGATACTTACGAAACACCATAAGCCATAAGGGTAGGATTTAAAAAAAAAAGTATTCAGTTAGTGACACCTTTGACAATCTGCTATTTCAATTCAGCACAAAACAAATTCCCACTCCGCGCATTACAGGAAGCGGTCCGGTTGTTGACTTGAGGTATGTATGCAAGTGGAATGATGCTCTGATCAAATACAGAATCATGAACAGATGTGTGATGGTTGACATGATGGTAAACGCAGGGGAAAAAAATGTATTTTTAATGTGGTATCTCCCCGAACAACGGACAAACTACGACTTTAAGCTTTAAAACGTACGTAGGTTGTTTAAAACAGTTCTCCACCCATCCTGAACCCAGGTCAAAAATGAGTTACTTCCGCCTTCGGGGTCTCATTCTATCCCTGGCAGGATGCCTTGGTTTTCTTTGTCTGGAGAGGAAATCGATTTTTTACATATTTAGATCTTTTCGTAATGTGTTATGGATATAAGCAGATTCGCGATCGTCGATAATGATTTTTCATGGTGTTGTGTAATTTTTAAATTACAAAGGAATTGATATGTAAGACAGTTTCAAGCGAGCTATTTTTTGCGGCTGTATTCACTGTGCAAACAACTCTAAATATGGCAAAAGTGTCACGTGATAATCAACCGTTTGGTTTCGGCGCTCGCTGGAGCAGACGGTTTTTTCTGTAACCAGTTGACAGTGATGCAACCATATATTACGGTCTCCTTCCGGCAGCAGTCCCAAAATTTCGACTTGTTTTGACCTTAGAACGATCGATGTCTTTATCATAACTGTGAAGAACAGAACGGAGATGACTGTCGAAGTCGGCCAATCTGCAATCATGTTTGTCTCGCGAACACTGCTCGCGAACAACATATGGGAGATAACTCTGTATTCTTGTTTTGATAGATTTGCGGAGGAAATTAGCGTCCGGTCAGAGAGACAACTGGCGATAGCCGTGGAGCGATTATTATCAGAATGTTCTCCACCTTGAATAAATTTACCAATTAATGATTGTGAAACACAACTGCAGAGTGCATGCTGTTGGAATACCCTATTGATCCGACGTAGTTTGACACCAGCATCTCACGGCTTTAATTCGTATGATGATAGATTCGTCAATGACTGGTAAACGCTGTTGCCGCTGAAGTACTGTTTACGTCGAGTTTTTGTTTTTTTAAATTTTCATAAGAAAATGAAAACCTATTGATTCGGCTATCGAACAGTCCAGCTTGTCCAAGCCCTTGATCGTTGGCAAAACAAATGTTGTAACAGTGCTGAACACGCGATGAACAGTATGGCCTGCTTGTTATTTACCATTTCATTCATTGTATACTTTGTTTAGGCCAAAAAAAATAGGTCTGTTTACGGTAACATAGGCCAAAAAATAGGGTCGGTAGGTCGGGATTTTTTTTTTCTCCAAAAAACCATATTTTTACTTTATTTTGCAAACAAAACAAAAGATTTTTTTTTTTTATTTTTTTGCCCCAAATGCCAAAAAAAAGTCTAGGGTCGCGCGAAAAAACTAGGGTCGGTCGGGTTACCGTAAACAGACCTATTTTTTTTGTGGCCTTATTGGGTTTTAGTTTAGCTAGTCAGTCAAATGGTTACTTCGTTAATTGCATGGTAATGCAGTTAGTTGATTTGCTGATTAGTATGCTTGTTAGGGAGTAAATGAGTGAGTGAGTGAGTGAGTTAGTTTATTTGTAAGTGACAGGTACGAAAGACTGTGTAGCTTATTGTTGCATAACTGTTGTACCCCCTTACAATTTTGTCTACTAGCTATTCTTCTGATACCACACTGTGACTTAATCATGATTAGTGACCAAGCTACTCTTAGCTCCAAATCAGGTCCAATTGGTTGGCTACATTCTAGCCTACGTACTAGGCTACTCCTCAGATAAGTTTTTGATTTGTATGGTATTGACGCTCGCAATAAAATTAATTACATAAACGATGGACTAAATTATCTTACGACCTTAGTTTTAGGCACACAAAAAACGACAACTTCAAGTGACTAATATCCTCATTCCCCACATTTGAAAATTACTTCTAAAGGACCAACAAATAGCTGTAAAGTGTTAGGTATAATTAATAAAAAGCAATATCAAAATATTTTCATTTCATAAGGGATCTTGTTGTAAAAAAAAACATAGATGGGGAAGAAAAAGAAAAAAAGCGGAAGAAGAAGAAAGAATCATACAAAACAGGCAGATAGACCGGCATACACAGGCACAGAAAGAAACAAAAACCACACAGGCAGGCAGAACAGAAAGAAACAAACAAACGAATAACTTTGGGAAAAAAAATGAAAATTAAAGACTGAAAAGGGGGGAAGAGGTAGAAAGAGGAGAAAATAATTAAATAAAAGGACGAAAGAAAACGGAAAACAAAAAACAGAAATGAAAAAGTAATATCAAACAAGTCGCGTAAGGCGAAATTACTACATTTAGTCAAGCTGTGGAACTCACAGAATGAAACTGAACGTAGTCCCCCGCTAGTGCAAAAGGCAGTGAAAGTGACGAGCCTGTTTGGCGCGGTAGCGGTTGCGCTGTGCTTCATAGCACGCTTTACTGTACCTCTCTTCGTTTTAACTTTCTGAGCGTGTTTTTAATCCAAACATATCATATCTATATGTTTTTGGAATCAGGAACCGACAAGAAATAAGATGAAATAGTTTTTAAAACGATTTCGGAAATTTAATTTTAATCATAATTTTTATATTTTTAATTTTCAGAGCTTGTTTTTAATCCGAATATAACATATTTATATGTTTTTGGAATCAGAAAATGATGAAGAATAATATGAACGTAAATTTGGATCGTTTTATAAAGAAATTTTTTTTTTTACTATTTTCAGATTTTTAATGACCAAAGTCATTAATTAATTTTTAAGCCACCAAGCTGAAATGCAATACCGAAGTCCGGCCTTCGTCGAAGATTGCTTGGCCAAAATTTCAATCAATTTGATTGAAAAATGAGGGTGTGACAGTGCCGCCTCAACTTTTACAAAAAGCCGGATATGACGTCATCAAAAGTATTTATCGAAAGAAAAAAAAGTCCGGGCATATCATACCCAGGAACTCTCATGTCAAATTTCATAAAGATCGGTCCAGTAGTTTGGTCTGAATCATCGCTCTACACACAGACACGCCGGCACACACAGACACACACACAGACAGACACACACACACACACACACACACACACACACACACACACACACACACACACACACACACACACACACACACACACACACATACACCACGACCCTCGTCTCGATTCCCCCTCTATGTTAAAACATTTAGTCAAAACTTGACTAAATGTAAAAAGAGAAAGAAAATAAAACCAAATCTTGTTTTGTTTTACTGACCCCTCTATGATTTGAAAAAAAAATTCAATAAATATCACACCTTAAAACACTAACCTTTTTTGAACCACAGAAGATTGTGACGTGTGTTCAAACCCGGTATCCGGCAAGACTTGTACGTGTGTATTGTACGTTGGAGTTATCACGACTGAGGTTCTTCCATCAAATTAACTAATTAGTTCTGCCATTGATTTGTGAGCACAGGTGTTGGATCTACACCTTGAAAAGATGCCTGCTTGTGTCTACGTTGTTTCGTTGATTTGTATGGCTCGTATTGCGTTGATCTTCAGATTTCAGGTGCGACTAACAAAGCTGTTAAATGGTGTTAGATTTCAGGTGCGACTAACAAAGCTGTTAAATGGTGTATATAGATCATTTAGTGTAGTGTCAGATTGTGTGTAACGTACAGCGGAGGAGACGGGGAGGGGGGGGGGGGGGGGGGGAGGGGAAGTTGTTTGGTCTGCGAAGTGTGTAAAAGTTACCTAATCACATACGTTTAGTCTCACACACACACACACACACACACACACACACACACACACACACGCACACACACACACACACACACACACACACACACACGCACGCACACACACACACACACACACACACACACACACACACACACACATTCATTGATACATATGTTAAGACTTTATTTTCCACCAAGTATTGTAAAATAGAAGGAATACAAAGATCGAGTTTAATTAATATACAGGCGACAGTATCTAGATATGTATGTGTAAATGTGTATGTGGGGGGGGGGGGGGGGGGGGTTGGACGGGGGATCTGTAAGCAGTGTTTCGGCTTTAAATGGCAATTTTGTACCGAAGAAATATTTTCAAATTAGGCATTCTGAATTATATTCGTCCATACACCTGAAAAGTTACGATACACGTTTTAACAATGCAACATACACAGGTACATGAAAAAAAATCAAAGATTGTAAACCGAAGCACTCCCCCCAAAAATACGTTTACGGTAAACCCGACCGTGCGATCCTTTTCTTTGTCGCATATCCTATTCTTTTTTGTATTATTTGGAGATAAAAATGTCAAATTGATGTCATAAACAATCAGACACTTCAAACTGTTGCTCATTACAGTCGATTGACCGACCCTCTTTCTACAAAGTAAATAACCACCACCACCACCACTACCACCCTCTCAGTCTCTCTCTCTCTCTCTCTCTCTCTCTCTCTCTCTCTCTCTCTCTCTCTCTCTCTCTCTCTCTCTCTCTCTCTCAAGTTGAGTAGATGAGTCCTTTTCGATTTTCAACAGTGGAACTCTCTCTTCTTCTATTTCTTCTTCGTCGCCGTCGACGTTGTCCTCTTCTTTTTAAGCCGCCATTTGTTTGTTTGTTTGTTTGTGGCGGGGCGGGCCCGGGCGGGCGGGCGCCGGGGCGGGCGGGCGGTGTTTGTCGGGTAAGACTTGTATCTCTGGGTCAATTAAGCTCAAATTTCGTGAAATTGTTAGGAATAGGGTTAGACGGGTGTATGCAAAAAATTACATTTCTAACGGTAGTCAAACGGAAGATCAGTATTAGCTTTTAACGCTTTTACAAACCGAGCCAGGGGACGAAACCCACTGACAGACTGATACGTTTGCGGGAATTCCCGCACCCAGAACTTACTCCAAGTTTCTTCCCTTCGAGTCTCGTTCTCTGACAGCATGCGTTGGACTAGAACTCCGGACAAAACTCCGGACAAAAACAAGTGTTGACCTTAACGGGGTCAATAAGACGCCCTTAGTAATATGGGGTGGGACATGAATTTTTGAGTTGAAAACGACGTTAAACACCAAATAAAGAAAGAATGGATTTTTGATCCAGACTTCATGTAAATCTCAAATACCATAGATCCTTCAGAACGACCGATTTTTGAAGAATTATTCCGTAAATAAACAAATAAATAGTGACGTCATTTGAACTACACAGTCTATATGTGGTGGGTTGTGGACGACCCACTTTTGAATTTAAAGAAGGCATTTTACTTTGTTTATTTCTATTTGGATGGCGTGGGTTGTGTAGAAGGATACTTTTTATGTTGAATATTTCTTTAGAAAGTATGGGCCGTTCATGAGTAATATCATTGGTACTGTGAAGGTCAAGTGACGCAAAAGTGTGTACGTCATTTACTTTGAAAAGAGGCGATAATGAGTTACTTCCCTTCGGGTCTTCTATCACTGACAGCATGCGAACATGCGTTGGATTATTAAGCCGCCTTGTAAAGGGTGCTTACTGGATTTGCTCTGTCTGTTTGTCCGGGTTTCAGGTGTTTGTCTACCATGTCACCACGTGTAAAGAGCTCGGTCAATTGTTTTTTTAATTATTTATTAATTTATTCATTTAATTTTTTTTAATTAATTCTTTCTAAAAATTTATTTATTTACTTATTAAATTTTTTTTTATTTTTTATAATTTATTCATTTAAAACAAAATCTCCCTCCCTCTGTCTGTCTCCGTGTCCCACCCCATATTACCAAAGGCGGCTTCTTGACCCCGTTAAGGTCAACACTTGTTTTTAAAGGCACTGTAAGCCTCCCGTAAACCATCAGAGATACTGTCAGGCTTTTACACACAGTACAAACACCATTTCATTTAAACACTCACCGCTTGAGAACATTCTAGGTGCCCTCCGTAAAGAGCGAGCAATTTTCAAAGAATTTATTTTTGCGTGGTTTATCTTACCCTGAGCCATCGTGAACCCGTGTAATCCAGTTTCCCTTTTTTCACAATTTAGCCGACAGTTTGTCATTTCAATGCAAATCTCTGTAAGCTTATCTGCAATAGCACGTTATTGTGTACCTTTGAATCTGAAATGCAACATTGTAACGGGTGCGAACTAGAGCAGTGGCGGTCAACGGTTCAGAGGAAGGGCGCCAGGCAGCGTCATCTGCTACGAGAACCACGACCTTGCGTGACCCTGTTTCCGGGCTATCTTTTTTACATTTAGTCAAAAGTCAAGTTTTGACTAAATGTTTTAACATAGAGGGGGAATCGAGACGAGGGTCGTGGTGTATGTGTGTCTGTGTGTGTCTGTGTGTGTGTGTGCGTGTGAGTGTGTGTGTGTGTGTGTGTGTGCGTGTGTGTGTGTAGAGCGATTCAGAGTAAACTACTGGACCGATCTTTATGAAATTTGACATGAGAGTTCCTGGGTATGATATCCCCGGACTTTTTTTCATTTTTTCGATAAATGTCTTTGATGACGTCATATCCGGCTTTTTGTAAAAGTTGAGGCGGCACTGTCACACCCTCATTTTTCAATCAAATTGATTGAAATTTTGGCCAAGCAGTCTTCGACGAAGGCCGGACTTCGGTATTGCATTTCAGCTTGGTGGCTTACAAATTAATTATTGACTTTGGTCATTAAAAATCTGAAAATTGTTAAAAAAAAAAAATTTTTATAAAACGATCCAAATTTACGTTCATCTTATTCTTCATCATTTTCTGATTCCAAAAACATATAAATATGTTATATTTGGATTAAAAACAAGCTCTGAAAATTAAAAAAATTAAAAATTATGATCAAAATTAAATTTTTGAAATCAATTTAAAAACACTTTCATCTTATTCCTTGTCGGTTCCTGATTCCAAAAACATATAGATATGATATGTTTGGATTAAAAACACGCTCAGAAAGTTAAAACGAAGAGAGGTACAGTAAAGCGTGCTATGAAGCATAGCGCAACCGCTACTGCGCCAAACAGGCTCGTCACTTTCACTGCCTTTTGCACAAGCGGCGGACTACGTTCAATTTCATTCTGTGAGTTCCACAGCTTGACTATATGTAGTAATTTCGCCTTGCGCGACTTGTTTAAACTTTCAAAACTTTGTATTGTTCTGATCTTGTCTTGATGAAAAAAGATTTCTTTTATGATTTAAAGGCACAGTAAGCCTCCCGTAAACCATCACAGAGCTCCCCGAGCGTCTACATACAGTACAAGCATACTTCCATTTGAACGCTCACCGAACGGGAACATCCTGGCTGCTTTCTGTCGAGCGTGAGAAATTTTCAAATAATTGGTCCTCTACAACAATGGCGCCTCGTTTTGGTGCTGGACGGCTGTTAGGAATATTCCGAATACTTGAAATCACGCCCGGACAGTAAGCCTCCCGTAAGCCATCACAGATACTGTCAGGCTTTTACACAGTACAAACACCCTTCCATTTGAACGCTCACCAAACGGGAACATCCTAGGTGCCCTACGTCAAAGAGCGAGCAATTTTTAAAGGCACAGTGCAGCTCACAGCCTTCGTTTTGCGTTTTTGTTGCAGCTGAGTGCATTTACAGTTCAAAAGTCCTCCTATGGTAGTAAAACAAACCCAAAACTACCCAACGACAACATCTGTGAAGCTCGACAGTTTCTTGTTCACGCTAGTGCATAAATTAACCTAGTTATTAGCCTACGTTGTTTTTGGTCGGAGTTCGATTCAACTGAGTGATTCCGGCCTCCATTTTGTTTTACACAAACTCATGATGACGTCTGACATAGTTTGCTGGTGACGTGTCTTTTTGTGCATGATGTGGTGATCTACCTGATCTAAATTTAGATCCAAAAATAGGTCAAGACCAGCTGGGTCCAAGTACGAAATTAATTCGTAAAAAAATCGCAGTTCTTGACTCTTTGGGTGCAAGTCAATGAAACTTGGTAGTTCTTCTAACGGATAGCTGCCTGAGGTATGACTAAAAGCCCCAGGGGCTCCGTGCACCTGGATTTGACAAGTTCAGTACCTTTAAAGAATTAATTTTGCAGATTGTCTCGAACACTTTTTGGACCCATCCTGAACTCAGGTCAAAAATGAGTTACTTCCCTTCGGGTCTCATTCTATCGATGTAAACTGGCCATAGCTGTGGATCGATGATTATCAGAATGTTTTTGGACCGTGGTGCGTTTTTGCGCTGGACCTAACTTTTAAAATCAAAATAATAAATTGACAGCTTGTTACACAAACATTCTTTAATCATAAAAGAATTCTTTTTTCATCAAGACAAGATCAGTACAATTCGAAGTTGTGAAAGTTTGAAAAAAGAAAAGCCCGGAAGCAGGGTCACGCAAGGGTAGTAGCAGACGACGGTTTATGCATATCGCCGTTCCTCTCAACAGTCAAAAGCCATCGCTAGAGTTCTTGTGAACCACAGTCGTTTGTTTCGTGCATAAAAACGTGCTATTGTAGATAAGCTCACATCGAGTCGCATTCAAATGACTAACTGACGACTACATTGTGAAAAAGGGAAACTGGATCACACGGGTTCACGATGGCTCAGGGGTAAGATAAACCACGCAAAAATAAATTCTTTGAAAATTGTTCGCTCTTTACGGAGGGCACCTAGGATGTTCTCAATCGGTGAGTGTTTAAATGAAAGGGTGTTTGTACTGTGTGTAAAAGCCTGACCGTATCTGTGATGGTTTACGGGAGGCTTACTGTGCCTTTAAGAATGTTTGTGTAACAAGCTGTCAATTTATTATTTAGATTTCAAAAGTTAGGTCAGAAGCGCAAAAAAAGCACCGTCCGATTGTCTGACAGACAATCCGCAAAATTAATTCTTTGAAAATTGCTAGCTCTTTGCGTAGGGCACCTAGGATGTTCCCGTTCGGTGAGTGTTCAAATGGAAGGGTGTTTATACTGTGTGTAAAAGCCTGACAGTATCTGTGATGGTTTACGGGAGGCTTACTGTGCCTTTAATGTCTTTGTTGTCTTAAACATTTACACAGCACGGGCGCAAAAGCTGTACGCAGACACGGGATATTCAGCATTCAAGTGCCTGTGCGATCAATTAACAATATCCATTAAACTGGCAAACACTTCATTAGGGAACAGATGGCGGCTTTATGAATCCGATCGATCAGAACGGGGATAAGCGTTCTTCTCGAATCGTCTCGAATCATCTCAATGCATGTCACTCGTTTTATCTTGCAATAAAAAAATCAATAGTGAGCAAAAGACAACTAACATGTTTTTTTTTTAGAATCGAAGAGAAAGACGAGAAGAACATGGGGAAATGAGGAAGAGGAGCAGTAGAAAGAAAGAAAGAAAGAAAGAAAGAAGGAAAGAAGGAAAGAAAGAAAGAAAGAAAGAAAGAAGGAAAGAAAGAAGGAAAGAAAGAAGGAAAGAAAGAAAGAAAGAAAACTCACAACACACATATCAAATGCAAACCAGATTCTTCATCAATTCATTTTCATTCAAATAAGAAGTGAATGCTTGTCGTTGAGTTCACACAGTCACAGTTTCAAAAATAAACAAAAACACAACTAATGATCTACTTGTTACTAAAATCCACACAATACTAAGCTTTCTGTAATGGTGAAGCTTGGTTAGTCATTCAGATTACTAACAACGAAAATAATGCTCAAATTCACATCCAGTAACCTGTCTGCTTAAATGTCAGTCTGAGCAACAACAATTCAGTCTGAATACACAACACATACAGTGAAAATCCACAATTAACAAAAAAAAAGGCATGCCAGCAATAAAACGTCAAATTATATTCTTAGTGTGAATAGTTAAAACTGTGCAGAAAAAAAGCACATTGAACACCAAGATGAGAGAAGAATATACATAAAAGTATCAAAGAGTAATACAGTGGAACCCCCATCATAAGAAACAAAAAACCTACTCCCTTTTCATATCTAATTGTTCACACTTCGCCTCCATTTTTCCAAGACCTCATTTTCTCAATTTTTTTAATTTTTTAGGTCTTCCCCCCCAAAAAAGGGGGGGGGGGGAATGGGGCCTCCACTGTAGTGAAATAAATTGAAAACACCAACAACACTCAAAAATATCAGATTTCATGGTTTCTATAAACTTTCTTTCTTTATTTGGTGTTTAACGTCGTTTTCAACCACGAAGGGTTATATCGCGACGGGGAAAAGGGGGGGGGGGGGGGGGGGGGATGTGATAGAGCCACTTGTCGATTGTTTCTTGTTCACAAAAGCACTAATCAAAAATTTGCTCCAGGGGCTTGCAACGTAGTACAATATATTACCTTACTGGGAGAATGCAAGTTTCCAGTACAAAGGACTTAACATTTCTTACATTCTGCTTGACTAAAATCTTTACAAACATTGACTATATTCTATACAAGAAACACTTAACAAGGGTAAAAGGAGAAACAGAACCGTTAGTCGCCTCTTACGACATGCTGGTTAGCATCGGGTAAATTCTTTCTCGTCCCAACCAATATGGGACTCCCCCTAACCCGCGGGGGGTATAGTTAAAACTGGGCAGAAAAAAGCACATTGAACACCAAGATGAGAGAAGAATATACATAAAAGTATCAAAGAGTAATACAATGGAACCCCCATCATAAGAAACAAAAAACCTACCCCCTTTTCATACCTAATTGTTCAGACTTCTCCTCCATTTTTCCAAGACCTCATTTTCTCATTTTTTTAATTTTTTAGGTCTTCCAAAAAAAGGGGGGGGGGGGGGGGATGGGCCTCCACTGTAGTGAAATAAATTGAAAACACCAACAACACTCAAAAATATCAGATTTCATGGTTTCTATAAACTTTCTTTCTTTATTTGGTGTTTAACGTCGTTTTCAACCACGAAGGGTTATATCGCGACGGGGAAAGGGGGGGGGGGGGGGGGGGGGTGATGGGATAGAGCCACTTGTCGATTGTTTCTTGTTCACAAAAGCACTAATCAAAAATTTGCTCCAGGGGCTTGCAACGTAGTACAATATATTACCTTACTGGGAGAATGCAAGTTTCCAGTACAAAGGACTTAACATTTCTTACATTCTGCTTGACTAAAATCTTTACAAACATTGACTATACTCTATACAAGAAACACTTAACAAGGGTAAAAGGAGAAACAGAACCGTTAGTCGCCTCTTACGACATGCTGGTTAGCATCTGGTAAATTCTTTCTCGTCCCAACCAATATGGGACTCCCCCTAACCCGCGGGGGGTATAGTTAAAACTGTGCAGAAAAAAAGCACATTGAACACCAAGATGAGAGAAGAATATACATAAAAGTATCAAAGAGTAATACAGTGGAACCCCCATCATAAGAAACAAAAAACCTACTCCCTTTTCATATCTAATTGTTCACACTTCGCCTCCATTTTTCCAAGACCTCATTTTCTCATGTTTAAAATTTTTTTAGGTCTTCAAAAAAAAAAGGGGGGGGGATGGGCCTCCACTGTAGTGAAATAAATTAAAAACACCAACAACACCCAAAAATATCAGATTTCATGGTTTCAAAAAGCAAAAAAGGTGAGTTCACAATAAAAATTTGCCTTTAACAGCAAGAGGTAATTTAGAAATCATGACAAAAACACGTTCTTGTACACGTCAATCTACATACTTTCAACAAAACACAACTTACATGTTCAACGTTTCTATTGGTTAAGATAGATTAAAAACTTGCCAGCAAAATACTTGCACAGTGCATAAGCAAGGAAGCACAACCTAATTACTACTGATGGATTTAAAAACTGCCAATTCCAAGTGTACAGGTATATACAGTACTGTGTCAAAAGTGCGTGAAATTAATACCCTGACTTGAACATCACTTTCACAAAACAAGAATAAAAGTGCTGGTTTGAGCAGGTATTTTTTGGAATAATCAGAGTGATATATAAACAGAAAATTTGACCAGCAATTGCACATATAAAATCATAAAAGGTAAAAGATTTTTTTTTAAACACCTAGTACCTTGCTATGCATACTCTAAAAAAAAATTACGTAAAAAAAAAAAAGATCTAGCAGAAAAAAATAACAAGTCTTTGCATTGTAACTGTGCTTCCCAAACTCTGCGTCCCTGCGTACTATAATTATGCACTAGAAATATTAAAAAAAACGTACTCGAAATACATGGAGGGGGTCCCATGATGCACTAAATCGCTTATCATAAGTATCGTCTGTAGTGCTTCAGAAAATGTTCAGCCGGATCTGTATTAAACTTACTCATGCAAATTTACAGACACGACCGTAACGTTTTTGTGAAGGGCTACAGTGGTACCTGCGATGAAAGGACACCCTCGAGACCAGCTAAAAGTGTCCCTTTACATTGCAGGTGGGGGGGGGGGGGGGACACTTTTCGCTGGTCCAAAGGCAGGTATATTTTTGTAGAGATAATAGACAAAGGGACCCCAGAATATGTCCTTTTAAGGGAGGTGTCCTCTCATCAGAGGGGCTGCACATCGCAGGTACCAATGGAAGTTGAAATGAGTGCTACAACGATCCTGTCTGGGTGAGGAAGGGGCATTTTAATTGAAAGCAAGAATATGAACCTGGGGTCTTCAGACCCTCTAAAATTTTACATTAAATTAAGTTGGGGGTCCCGGGATCCTCTATGTGGGTCACGTCTGTGGGGACCCTGGTTAGGGGCTCCGCTCACCTATGTACAACTTCAGCAGGACCGACGACGCACTGCAGATTATCCCTGCCCGCTACACGTTGCATGAAAGGAAAAAAAAAGGGCAAGTACTCGTCATAATCCCTACCGCGGCACAAATAATAGGCCGTGCGTCGTCTGTGCCACTGAAACTGCGCAGGTATATTCTGCCCATTAGGGGCAAATTACATCTGCGCAGAGTCTACGGCACAGATGAGGCACTGCAGATTATTGAGGTAATTCTTTTTTTCCAGCCTAGCTGCTACACGTTGCGCGAAAAGAAAACAGGCCAAGTACTCGTCATTGATTCCTATCGCAGCATGCAGCGCCGCTGACTCTGTGCAGGTATAATTTGCCCCTTATGAACAAGTAAGGGCCTGACACTGAGCGAAAAAGCTTTTTTGCAACTATCTTTTAGCATACAGCTATCTTTTTAGTTCTGCAGATACTCTGGTTCTACAGTTCTTCGCAATATATTGTAAAAAATGACTTTAAGAATGCAAACAAAATATTATCTGCAGTCTTCTTTATTCAAAAGTTTCTGTCTTTGAATAGGAAAGCGGTAGTGAACGTATGATGAAAAGATTTTGATACACTATGATAAATGCAAAGTAGAAAAATACACCCATTTTGCTTATTGTTAAAAGTAGTAGAGCACTTCACACTTTTCTAGTACATCATGGTGGCTGAAAAACTCAGTTATTTTTACACAGTGTATTATTGTGAACAGATACAAAGACAAAAGTCAGTAAATGTGATATACTAGCTCTTACCATGTTTAATTTTTTCAAGAAACAACGAATCACCATCTATACATTTTAGCATTTGATGCACACACGTACGCATGCACACACACACACACACACACACTAGTAAACATTCACCTAGTTACTATTGTTCCTCTTTCTCTGACATATTGTTGTGCGTTTTTGACAAAGCAAACTGTACAGTGTCACGTACAATGTACAGTACATTAAACATCAATTATTCAGCTCATACATGTCATTTCTGTATGCACTCACAATGAAAAACTGACACATTTCATCTGACTAAAATTACGTTCTTACTGCCGAATTATCCATGCTACAGCAATTGTGCGAAGAAAATAATGCTATGATACACTGCAAGAAAATATACTATAGTATAATACAACCTTGTTCTTGTGACCAAGTATGTAAAGAGCTTTGTAAGCGAATTTCAAGCTACTTGTAAACACTTACTCAGGAAAGAATTCTTAACTCATTCAAAGAAGCACAGCATGCAATTATTTAAGGGCTGCACCTAGTATGTTAACAGCTACTTTAATAGCAAACTAAAAGCCGCTATGGAGTACGAACTCAGACAAGAATGTACACATAATTATTTAAGAGCTGAGCTAGCATATCAGCTTGAAAAACTGCAAGTGTTTCCGGACATAAAGGCTACGTTTATATGAATATCATTGCCTAGAAAATTTCAAAATATACGGATTGCCTTTGTTTATAACTATGATTGCCTTGCCAATTTCAGAAAATACTGATTGCCTTTAGCTCTGCAAACGCATCCTCTGCTGACAGAGAGGTGCTGCAAATCAATGATAACAGTGTGATATGCAGTACAAGAATCACACAGAAACATAATATATGTACAATACAGACTGATATAGAACAAGCTCTCAGAAAAGTGCTTTCCTCGTGATGCATAAAAATGCAGACAACACTATGTACACAAGATTTGATCAAATACTGCCTGAGAAGTTTATTGTAAGAGAAAAGTGAAAAACAAACAAGCTAACCAGTGCTCCTGACTTGATATATATGCAGATAGAATACATGTACATTGAACACCAACAATAACAACCACAACAATATCAACAGCAGCAACAACAACAAAGAACAGAACTCTTGATTTGTACGTCATAAATGAGAATATAACACAATGAACACATTGACACATTGATTACAAACAAAACAACTGAGTTCAGACTTTGAGATGTTAAATGCACTTCCTGAAATACTGAGAGAAAAACAAATAAAAATTAGACAAAAAAAGTACATGATTTCAAACCAAGATACATCAAGAAAATTCAAGATGGCACTTTTCCAGCATTACATGTACAGCTAAAACATGTGTTCTACAAAACATCTTATTCTCAAATATCTAATGATATCACTCAAACTTCTTTTCTGTTTCTCTTTCTGAATGAAATGCAGGTTTTATCGGTCCTTTATCCAGGATATAAAACATACATGCAGACAAAATCATCACGAATAAAAGAATTCTCAATAAAAGTGAAGGAAAAGTATTTCCATAAAGACAAATTAAAATTCCAACAAATTCACAGCCTGTTTCAATCTGTAGCAATATACATGTATCAAAACGTGCAATATCTGCACGTATCCGAGTAAAACGTTCTAGACTGAGGAATAGTACTCTTGATGTCACTACAACAAAAAAGAAATAACATTCATATTTCTTTATTTTAAATGCATGAAATTTGTATACCCCAAAATGTGCTTGCTTGAAGCTCAATGGTTCTTACCCTATTGCAAATTCACACTTTAATTTTAAGAAAGAATCAAAATTATTATGAACTGGAATTTGAAAAGTAAAATTCATCTGAACTACAAGTGTCAAGAGCTAGATCCCAACCTCAGCAACAAAATTAACCTACAGTTAACTGTAGGGACCAAGACCTTTTTACATTTAGTCAAGTTTTGACTAAATGTTTTAACATAGAGGGGGAATCGAGACGAGGGTCGTGGTGTATGTGTGTGTGTGTGTCTGTCTGTCTGTCTGTGTGTGTGTGTTTGTAGAGCGATTCAGACCAAACTACTGGACCGATCTTTATGAAATTTGACATGAGAGTTCCTGGGAATGATATCCCCGGACGGTTTTTTTCATTTTTTCGATAATTACTTTTGATGACGTCATCCGGCTTTTTGTAAAAGTTGAGGGGGCACTGTCACACCCTCATTTTTCAATCAAATTGATTGAAATTTTTGTAAAGCAATCTTCGAGGAAGGCCGGACTTCGGTATTGCATTTCAGCTTGGTGGCTTAAAAATTAATTATTGACTTTGGTCATTAAAAATCTGAAAATTGTAATAATTTTTTTTTTATATAAAACGATCAAAATTTACGTTCATCTTATTCTACATCATTTCCTGATTTCAAAAACAAGTAAATATGTTATATTTGGATTAAAAACAAGCTCTGAAAATTAAAAATATAAAAATTATGATCAAAATTCAATTTCCGAAATCGATTTAAAAACAATTTCATCTTATTCCTTGTCGGTTCCTGATTCCAAAAACATATAGATATGATATGTTTGGATTAAAAACACGCTCAGAAAGTTAAAACGAAGAGAGGTACAGCAGTCCCTGCAATGTACGGCCCCCGGCGTGAGCGGACACCTGACATGTACGGACACATTTGCTCGGCACGGAGTGTTTTCCTTCTATATTTGCCCCCCCTTAAACGGACACCTGCAAAACGTGGACGCGGACACTCATTTTCGGTCCCAACAGCAGGTCATACCTCCAATGTACGGACAGACCATCGTCAAATTTTCACCACAACAAAATCGATAACAGAGCAGTCCGGTTCTTGGTACAAAGATCACAGCCGCAATGGCGTGACGACAGTCACTGATAACTTGAGTGCACGTGTACCCATCACTGAGGAGGGGGGGGGTAGTTTTGGTCAGGAGTGGAGTACATGCGAAGATGCCAACACGAAACTGCACTGAGCTCTTTATTCTTGTCTGTTGGACGTAAACAACAGAAACCACAGTCGATGAAGGTCCTGAGCGAAAGTGAGTGAAAAACCGGCCACAGTTCTCAGCATCGTGTGTCTGTGTGTAGGCATAACCTCTTTCATTGACAAGATACTCTTGTTTCCCCTCAGCCTTGACCAGTGAGTCGGTTGCCTAATCTATGAACCCTTCAGTTGTCTTGCTTTGTCAAAAGTTACGACACTGTCAACTGGTTTTGCTCTGAGTGAACAGTGCAGCTGGCCTCTCTGGCCACAGCCCCCAACAGTACATGGCTGGAGGGAGGGAGAGAGAGAGAGGAAGGGGGGGGGGGGGGGGGGTGGAGGGTTAGCTGGCTAAACTCTGTGGGGTGTCCGGTGTCACTTCATGTCAGCAGGAAGAGCATTGGAGAGAAATAGAGAGGTGTACTCTTCCACACAATTTCCAAGCATCAGTTGTCACGGGGTAGGCATTAGTGAGGGAGAATGGGAGCTGTGTTATGTACAGTGTATTTCCGACTGAAGAGTGAAAAGTCACTGCCATGCCACATGATCGGCATGCAGTCAATAAAGCCAGACAAGAAAAAAATAAATTACATGATTATGACATGCAGCTCTATCTGCTGCTATTTATTCAAACTGGTTTTCAAGCTTATTCTTGCAAAGCATCTGCACACGCTCCTCTGTGCTGTGTTTGTGTGGCTGCTTTCGTATGTCAGTGCATGGTGAGTGTGTTCACTGCCTTGAGGATATATTTTATCTCTTCTTTTCAACACTTTTCATACAAATCCTTTTTACAGAACGTTTAAAGAAGTATTAGGAGTTTATTGTTATTGTTTAGTTGCCACAAGAAGTGATTATCATAGACTCAATCCTGTTGTTTGTGTGTCTCTGTGTGAGTGTATGGGGGAGGGGGTGGTGTGGTCACCCCTCCCGTGACCGGACACCTGCAATGTACGGACAGTTTTGCTATGGCCCAAGGGTGTCCGTTCATGAGAGGGACTGCTGTACAGAAAAGCGTGCTATGCAGCACAGCGAAACCACTACCGCGCTGAACAGGCTCGTCAGTTTCACTCCGTTTTGCCCAAGCGGCGGACTACGGTCATTGTGAAAAAATGCAATGCGTTCAGTTTCATTCTGTGAGTTCCACAGCTTGACTAAATGTTGTAATTTCGCCTTACGCGACTTGTTCCATAACTTTCAGTGTAAAAAGAAGGTTTAATTCAGTCTATTCACGACTTGCAGGACCCCGTGACTCAGTATAATTAACAGACCCAAGGTGAAGGTTAATGTTGGGGGACAATGAACTTCCGGTTAGAAACACGTGGACAAAACACATGGAAACTTCACTGCAACATGGATTGTTTCGCAGGACTGATCAGCACACAGAAGATCTAGCTGTTCGCCGTAACCTAGCTGCAGCTACTCACTTTGCAAGGTAAATTAATCCTCGGTAAAACGTTCTCTCACAAAATTCTTACACACTACATCGCGTAAGAAATATATTCTACCCTTTCCGATTTTTCTTTCCGCAGAGACAGCAAGAGATTCCCAATCACTTTCAGCTGTGGAAAAAAGGTGAAGGGATTACGTCCCTGTGTTTAAAAACATGAAAATGGTACATTTGACGCAGTTAGGACGACACTTTTCTTAATTCTTGTAAAAAAAAAATACCGGAAGTTTGTTGTCCCCCAACAAAGGGGAAAGCTGAGATTAATAATGGCGGACACCATATGCTAGTCCCAAACCCTACTGCAAGTCGTGAATAAATGTGTACAAAAACTTTTTCGTTCAATTAATCGTGTCAACATTACTTTTATGCCACTCAGGTCACTGAACACTGAAGTACTGGATTCTAAGGGAATTTAACAAATAACATGAAAAAATAAAACAAAAGCATATCAACGCAAAAACAGCACCTGGATCACAGATTATTTGTAAAATATGTGTTCATAAATATAGTACTTAGACTTAAAAAACAAACCATGAAGCGGAAAAAAAGTACTCACTACTCCTCTGTCTCTTTACTGCACTCTTCCGTGTTAAAAAGCAAAACTTAATACACATAAACCAAAGATAAACAAGTCGCGTAAGGCGAAAATACAACATTTAGTCAAGCTCAGTCGAACTCACAGAATGAAACTGAACGCATTGCATTTTTTCCGCAAGACCGTACACTCGTAGCATCGTCTGTCCACCGCTCGTGGCAAAAGCAGTGAAATTAACAATCCAGAAAAGCGCGGTAGCGGTTGCGCTGAGGAGGATAGCACGCTTTTCTATATCTCTATTCTTTTTAACTTTCTGAACGTGTTTTTAATCCAAACATATCATATCTATATGTTTTTGGAATCAGGAACGGACAAGGAATAAGATGAAATTGTTTTTAAATCGATTTTGGAAATTTAATTTTAATCATAATTTTTATATTTTTAATTTTCAGAGCTTGTTTTTAATCCGAATATAACATATTTATATGTTTTTGGAATCAGAAAATGATGAAGAATAAGATAAACGTAGTTTTGGATCGTTTTATAAAAAAATAATTTTAATTACAATTTTCAGATTTTTAATGACCAAAGTCATTAATTAATTTTTAAGCCACCAAGCTGAAATGCAATACCAAAGTCCGGCCTTCGTCGAAGATTGCTTTACAAAAATTTCAATCAATTTGATTGAAAAATGAGGGTGTGACAGTGCCGCCTCAACTTTTACAAAAAGCCGGATATGACGTCATCAAAGACATTTATCCAAAAAATGAAAAAAACGTCTGGGGATATCATACCCAGGAACTCTCATGTCAAATTTCATAAAGATCGGTCCAGTAGTTTACTCTGAATCGCTCTACACACACACACGCACAGACAGACACACACACACACACACACACACACACACACACACACACACACACACACACACACACACATACACCACGACCCTCGTCTCGATTCCCCCTCTATGTTAAAACATTTAGTCAAAACTTGACTAAATGTAAAAAGACCTAAAAAGCAAACAAAAGATCAGCAACACAGAAATTTGATTTTTTTTTTTGATTAAAAAACCCCTCAGATCATTAAAAAAAAAGAAGTTTTGTTACAAAGATCAAGCCCTTTGTTTGTCTTCCCTTCTACTCTCCGCCATTTATAATTTAGACCAATAAATGTACATCAACCATTCATAAAACCATGTCACAAAACCTTATGACTGGATAGAATCCACTGAAACTCAATTCACAACCAGCAAACACACAAATTCAACTGAGGCACAAACCAAAGTAAACCAGAAATAAAAATTGTTCTCCACAATAACATTTTGAAAAAAATAAGTTTTTGATTACTTTCGAGCAAAGTAAAATGACCACAGAACACAATGCATGTATACAATCAAAACATTAGATCCAGGTTTAGAACTTGCCAAGACAAAGTTTGTAAGGAAAACCTTTGGGACACATATACCATCACCCACTTAACTGTGCTGTGATCTAGCTGCAACTCAAAGTCGCGGCAACCTGGGATGTTTGCCACAACATTGCGGGAAGCTGCCACTGCCTGCAACTTGCTCCCGCGATCTCTTCAGATTGCAGCGATTTAAATTTTCATTTTTTTAAGGGATATCAGCGAGTATCTCACAATACCTGTGAATACGTTGACATTGCTTTCTCTGCATCTTTTAATTTAATAAATACTTTTCACCTGAGAGCATGAAACCTCTGAGATTCAATGCAAGTGAGTTTCAAGTAACTGAACCAAAATATCATATGATTAAAAAGGACTCAGACAGAAACATAACATTTGTTCATAATGGCTTCTGCAATCTCTTGTATCAATTAAAAAAAAAAACCCACTGTCACAGTTACTTTTTGTGTGTGTATTAAAAAGAAATCCAACTTTAGGCCAAAATTTCGACACTAAAATGGTTGTATTTCCTTTACCGCTCAACCAATTTTCACAAAATTTTTGTTCAGCTCAATGAGTCCTACAAAAGGAAACCTGTTTTGTTACAGTGTGTTCATTTTGAAATTTCTGTTTGGCATAGCTACTATGTTGGACTTACATTAAATGACTTCCACAAGCAGTCTCAGGGACTGCCGTAATTAAAATCAACAACAACAAAATTAAGCCCTTGTTGGTGGACTTTTCAAGAATTGCCACATGACCACTCTCTCTAAACTCCATCATTCTTACATATCAAATCATCAAAATAAACACAACAGGTAAATAAATAACATTGTGCAGCTGCACACCTGTATCTTTAAGTCTACATCAAAACCAGCTTTTTGAGTATAGTACCCTCACAAACAATTACGGTAGTCAGCGGAAAAGCAAAATGATAGACATATCCAGAAAATACCTGATTTGAAAACACACGTTTTTTCCACACAGTGATAACGGCAAAGACTTGCACGCATAATACAAGGACATAACAAAACTTACGAAAATTCCAAAGATACAGATTTCATCATTGGATTTAATTAACAGAAATTGAGACTGAAAGCACTTTCCTGTTTCTACGCTATATTTTGCTAAATGAGGACACTACCAGTTCTTAGTACAACATGCAGATATTTCATGAAAAAAACTACCAGGAAGAATTCACTCTGCTAAGAACAGATAACAGTTTGTATTATGCATTTTAAAGGCCTAGAATATTTCAATAATATCTTTTCAACAGACATCTGGGAAGAAAGCAGTTTGTTTTACTGAAATACATATGTAGGATTTTGCATAGTTAAAGTTGAAAAAAAACAGCTCAAGTTATCAGCACATGTGTGTCATTATTGCGAGATAATCAACTCCCTGCAAGTACCCCTCAATAAGAAGAAGAAAAAAATAAAATAAATGAATAAATATGAGCATACACTGAACAGTTACCGTTACAGTTCCATTCACTTTCTTTCCGTTTTTGTTTACTGTTTATAATCTTTAATTAGAACATGATGTTAATGTCTTGCATAAGATGTGATTGAATTGTAATATTAAGTTCATATTGAGAAGAAGACATGCGCATACATGTATGAATATTCACATGTGATACCACTGTACAATGGTCCCTGCCATGTGAGGCCCCTCTGAGGAGTGGACACCTCCCGGGAAAGGCCATCTTCTGGAGTCCCTTTTTGTATTATCTTGACCAACATAAACCTGTCATGACAGGCCACCTGCAATATAAGGACACTTTTAACTGGTCCCAAGGGTGTCCTTTCATCGCAGGTACCTGGTGTATCATCTTCTCCATTAATGTAGCACGTTTGTTTGTTTGTTTGCTTAACGCCCAGCCGACCACGAAGGGCCATATCAGGGCGGTGCTGCTTTGACATATAACGTGCGCCACACACAAGACAGAAGTCGCAGCACAGGCTTCATGTCTCACCCAGTCACATTATCCTGACACCGGACCAACCAGTCCTAGCACTCACCCCATAATGCCAGACGCCAGGCGGAGCAGCCACTAGATTGCCAATTTTAAAGTCTTAGGTATGACCCGGCCGGGGTTCGAACCCACGACCTCCCGATCACAATGTAGCACGTAATTTATTATATCGATGCAGAACATGTTTCACCCACATGTAAAGGCCTTTCTTAATTGAGCCCGAAGTTGACTTCAAGAAGACTTCACAAAGTCTTTCTACTGAAATTTCAGTGCCAAAGCTTTGTGCAGCAAGCTTCATGAAGTCGACTTCACCCAATCAATATAAGTCTTTACACTCAGAAGAAGGTTGATGACATATGAGGGATGCTACTATAGCTCTCACACAACCAGTGTCTATCGTTCTCAAAAACTTGTCATATGTCATAAAATTTGAAGTAAGTTCACTCAGGTACCTTAACTCATTGTCTCCCAGGTACGGATATATCCTGACCCACTCATTTGGCTCTATCTGACCAGGTACGGATATATTCGCTCAGACTGTTAGCTTCAGTCGCTTCCTGTAATGTCCAACTAACACCTGCATTCCAGCGTGTTGATACACAGTTACTACACAGCTACTACAATTCTGAGTGACCTGCTGCAGCACAGCTGGTCTTGGCTAACAAAACAAGAAGGGCAAAGCCCATACGACTCACATGCTTTACACATTTTTCCTACCAAAATACATGTGACCTTGACCCAAGGTCAAGGTCATCCAAGGTCATGCAACACAAAGCTGTTAATTCAAGACATAGGAAGTACAATGGTGCTTATTGGCTCTTTCTACCATGAGATATGGTCACTTTTAGTGGTTCACTACCTTATTTTGGTCACATTTCATAAGGGTCAAAGTGACCTTGACCTTGATCATATGTGACCGAATGTGTCTCATGATGAAAGCATAACATGTGCCCCACATAATTTTTAAGTTTGAAACAGTTATCTTCCATAGTTCAGGGTCAAGGTCACTTCAAAATATGTATACAATCCAACTTTGAAGAGCTCCTGTGACCTTGACCTTGAAGCAAGGTAAACCAAACTGGTATCAAAAGATGGGTCTTACTTTGCCCTATATATCATATATAGGTGAGGTATTGAATCTCAAAAACTTCAGAGAAAATGGGAAAAATATGAAAAATAGCTGTTTTTTAGGCAACATTTATGGCCCCTGCGACCTTGACCTTGAAGCAAGGTCAAGATGCTATGTATGTTTTTTGGGGCCTTGTCATCATACACCATCTTGCCAAATTTGGTACTGATAGACTGAATAGTGTCCAAGAAATATCCAACGTTAAAGTTTTCCGGACGGACGGACGGACGTCCGGACGTCCGGACGGACGGACGGATGACTCGGGTGAGTACATAGACTCACTTTTGCTTCGCATGTGAGTCAAAAATTGGTCAACATAGGTGGGGTAGAAAGTGTTAACTCAGGTACCTTCATAAGTTAATCTGTCACACGATATCCCATCAAAAATGTGGAGTTTAACCTTTAATATTAGTCTGATTTTCATTGCAGTGTTAACATGATGCTACACACATCTTTTGCAGACTCAAGAAAAAAACACCACAAACTTTTTGATATAACTGAAGTAGATCGGTGCTCACAAATGACATGAGTGATTTTGCTTTCTTCAAAGGGCTTTGGAGCTGTTGTGTAACAAATCACCAAGGGAACAGAGAACATGAGATTCACTTCGTTGACAAAGAAAAGAAAGAAAAGATAAAGAAAACCCCACAGATCAGAGTCAGCACATTTCATTGTGTCTGAGGTGTTTGGAGAGACGCAGGTATATAATGTGAAGGACATGTACCCTGTGACCTACTCATGAATAAAAAGTGCATTATACAAATGTTACTGCTGTCACATACACTAAAGTGGAGGTGCAAAAATCTGGGTTAAGGCTGTGTAATCGGAAAAAAAAGAAGAAAAAAAAAGGAGAATATGAAAAAGAGGTGTAACACTGCCCAAGGGGACGTATCACATCTTGATACCATAAACATGTGATAAAGGCAAGACAAATGCTTTCGTAACATCAAGACAACCCTATTAAAAAACATTAAACAAATTAAACAAACAAGTGATACAAAGACTCTTAAAGTCTTAAAGTGTCTGCTACAACGACCAAACAAACATGTCCTTTCATTGCAGGTGTCCTGATCTTACAGGTGTCCTATCATCAGTAGGGCCTCACATCACAGGTTTGTTTGTTTGTTTGCTTAACGCCCAGCCGACCACGAAGGGCCATATCAGGGCGGTGCTGCTTTCACATATAACGTGCGCCACACACAAGACAGAAGTCGCAGCACAGGCTTCATGTCTCACCCAGTCACATTATTCTGACACCGGACCAACCAGTCCTAGCACTAATCCCATAATGCCAGACGCCAGGCGGAGCAGCCACTAGATTGCCAATTTTAAAGTCTTAGGTATGACCCGGCCGGGGTTCGAACGCACGACCTCCCGATCACGGGGCGGACGCCTTACCACTAGGCCAACCGTGCCGGTCACATCACAGGTAGTACCTGTACTTATAAGTACGCACTCATACAGTAAGGCTCACAAAATGCGCCATTAGAACGAAACAAACATAAATAAAGTTACCACTTAGTCATGGCCGTCCATTTTTGTTTTTTTTTACAACTGTGAATACAGATTTAAATATTACCAATATAAACGCAAATTAACACTGTACATGAATACATTTCTATTCGGTGGTATGAAACCATCCCTATCACATTACTTTCATTTTTCCCAATCCCAACAGTTCTCTGCATACAACTTGACATAAAGTATCACATTCATGTGTTACAGGAAAAATGTGTACAATCGTGTACACACGCAAGCATAATTATATACACGTGCACACTGATATACATTTCATTACATGCAGACACATACACACACACACACACACTCTATTTTCTCTTCAAAACACAAAATCTAACCACTCACACACACACTTTCATGCACAAAATGTGTACACAAATGTCATGAAGAAAACTTTTGCACTGTCCTCAGGTTAAAGCTTTGTTCGTTCGATGGCACCGCTTCAATATATCCACATAGCACTGGATCACAAGCACTTAACATTTTATTGTCTTACTCCTTGTGCGAATTAATCACAGGCATTCGATGATTGGTTGCCGTGTCAATTATGTCTCCGCCGGAGTGAGCCAATGAATAAAACAGACTGTGGGGATCCGCCAACAGTTCGCTCGGGGGAGCAAACTCTAGCATGAAACCGCTGTCAAGAACCATCACTCTGTCATAGTTTTTGATTGTAGAGATCCGATGCTGCAATGATAAAAAGAAAGTAAATTGAAAAGATGTAATTACTAAGACACACACTTACCGTATTTGACGGACTACAAGCCGCGACTTTTAAAAAAAAAAAATCGCATTGCGGCTTATAAAAAGATGCGGCTAAAACGTTACCTAAACTTGAATAGCATTCACCTAATGGAAGTCGTCGCGGATTTTCATTTCGCTCGATTAGCGGTACTTTATTAGCTCTCTACTCAAGACTCAGCGCTTTTCTCTTTCTTTCGCGAATCTTCGTTTGTCAACAAGTCGTCGTGACAAGATAGCGTACAGAGAAACACCGCATGTATCAGGATCTCGCGTGCGCGAGATTTCGTTTTTTGTGTGTCTCGCGATAGTTGGAGGAGCGAGAGCCGCCATGTTGTGTTTTCGTCTGCTCGAAATGTGCGCAAAAGTCGTAAATCATCCCAAAAAAGCTTATTCTGGGCAGGACTACATGTGTGAGTTGGTTACAAATTGTGTGTGTGATATTTTTCTTCAAACTTTTTCACTTTTCTTCTTTGTTTCACTTGTTTATTCTCGGAGCCGATTTCGCCAAATACCGTACTTTCGTTTGCCTGGTTGTTTTGATTGATTGACACGATCTGATTATATTTTTTTCGACGGCGGCTAATATAGTGACGCGGCCAATACGTGGCTCGTCCCAATTTTTTTTGTTAAAAGTCGGGGGTGCGGCTTATAAAACGGTGCGGCTTGTAATCCGTCAAATATGGTACATACATATGCACTCGTAGAAACACACTGAGCAAGAGAAAAAAGGAATACAACCACCTGCCCATTACGACCACTTCAAAGGATACCCAACAAGTTATCTTTAAATAATTCACCTTTCCACAGCAAGCCCCTGTCTATAACAACCCCTGTAGGTCATATTTCATGACTTCCCTTTCACGGGGTTAATTCGGGACTTTGCCATACAGTGGGACCCCCTTTTAAGACCCCCCAGTTTAGGACTTCCTCCCTGTCAAGACCCTGTTTTCTCAGACTTTTTGTTCATAGCATGTGTAAATGTACCCCATTTTAAGATTTTCTCAGATTTTTTGACGTCTTAAAAGGGGGGTTCCACTGTACTACTTCTTCTTCTTCTTCTGCGTTCGTGGGCTGAAACTCCCACGTACACTCGTGGTTTTACACGAGTGGAATTTTACGTGTATGACCGTGTTTACCCCGCCATTAAGGCAGCCATACGCCGCTTTCGGAGGAAGCATGCTGGGTATTTTCGTGTTTCTGTAACCCACCGAACTCTGACATGGATTACAGGATCTTTTCCGTGCGCAATTGGTCTTGTGCTTGCGTGTACGCACGAAGGGGGATAAGCCACTAGCAGGTCTGCTCATAAGTTGACCTGGGAGATCGGAAAAATCTCCACACTCCTTAACCCACCAGGCGGCCGCGGCCGGGATTCAAACCCTCGACCTTCCGATTAAGAGGCCGACGTCTTACCACCACGCCACAGCGCCCGTCCCACTGTGCTACTGATTGAACTCACAGCGATGGTGATGACAGTTCTACCCTGGAAGTTGTTGCTGCTCACAATGTCCTGCACAGCGCCCTCTGTTGTGTGGTCGATGGAGGCTGTCGCTTCGTCAAGAATCACGATCCGCGAGTTGCGAGCCAAAGCCCTTGCCATACACAGAAGCTTGAAGAAATAGAAAATGCTAAGTTAATTAAGGACACTGATCGCACACACATTCATATACATGGAATAAAAAAAAATTTGACCGAAAAAAGATCAGGCATGAGATTATGAAATCAATCAACAGTTTAAAAGCATGTCCCTCCTCCCTTTAAACTAAAACGAATGCAAAATTGTGCAATCCAGATATCCCAAGAATGAAGTATGTCTGAGCTAGTGAGACAAACCACAAAGGATGCTAAAAAAGATATCGCACAGAATGACCAAAACATTTGCATGAAAACATCTTGCAACAAGTGTGCAACACCAACCTGTCGCTGTCCCACGCTGAAATTGCTGCCTCCTTCCGTTACTTCTGTCTCTGAAATACAAAATGAGCAGAATGCATTTTAATTGGTCTTTTCAACCGACAACGTTTTCAATCATCATGAGTGCTAGGATCACGATCCCTAAATGGGTAATGGCAAAAATGTAAAAGAATTAACAGATGGTTCGTTTGTTTGTCGCGTCTTTTGTTTTTGCTTCTTTTATAAGTGACAAACTAAGCAGAAAAGTCTCCAAATGTTTTTCACATCACATTTTTCTTCATCTCAAATAGTTGCTCATGGTTTCAACTTCAAATAATGGCACACACAGTCAGACACACACATAAACAGAAACACACACACACTGTTATGTGTCACTTTTATCCCCGAGTACACAGTAGGAGGGTCCAGCAGACTTTAATTGTGTGTCTGTGTATCTGTCTGTCTGTCTGTCTCGACTTAACAGCTTATTGCTGGGAAACTACTGGGCGCAGTTCGTTCAAAAGTTGATACACTAACTTGATAATAGGTCCGATTGATCGTATTAAAACTTCATAATGTTACCTGGGACCTAAATGCCCCAAAAAACACAAAAGTTCTTGACGGTTGGACGAATTCAATCAGAGCGACAGCCAGCCATTGAGCTGATAGAACAGCCGAACGCGTGCGTCAAGAAAAGCATGCGTATCGCATGCGAGACGATTTGCAAGCCAGCCAGCGGGTGGGGATTAATTTGGTCTCGGCAAAGAAACTACAGTGCAGGTTTGGTCTCGGTGAGACTGAAAGAGAGACAGAGAGCACGAGAGAGAGCGACAGGGACATGTCAGTGATTCAAGGTGGTGGCTTGGTGGCCAAAGGGATCCGGGTTCGATTCCCGGCATGGGCGGTCTATTTTTTTTTATTTTTAATTCTTGTTTAATATTGTTTATTATGAACGTTTTAATGTTTTATTTTACTCTAATAATTTTTTTAATTGTGTAAAATAAATACTTTTTTTTTTTTTTAATTCACATGCACAAGTCAAAAACTTTTATACTGTGCCAAAGTGATCCGAGTTCGATTCCCGGCATGGGCGGTCTATTTTTTAATTTTAAATTTTTTTTTTTTAATTCTTGTTTACTTTTGTTTATTATGAACGTTTTAATGTTTTATTTTACTCTAATAATTTTTTTAATTGTGTTAATAAATTTTTTTTATTTTTTTATTTTTTTTAAATCCACGTGCACAAGACAAAAACTTTCATACTGGGGGAGCGAGCCAGTCTGAAGAGTACTCGGGTCCAGCGCCAGCGTTTTTTATTCTATTTTACACACCATGCTTTCAAAAGGACCTATCACTACAATGTCCTGCAATTTTCCCCATCCCCCTGTATGCAAGAAAGTAAGCAAAACACAGAGACATGGTTGGAACTAAAAAATGTCATGAATGCTGAACCAAAAAAAAGAAAAAACAAGTCGCGTAAGGCAAAATTACTACATTTAGTCAAGCTGTGGAACTCACAGAATGAAACTGAACGTAGTCCGCCGCTAGTGCAAAAGGCAGTGAAAGTGACGAGTCTGTTTGGCGCGGTAGCGGTTGCGCTGTGCTTCATAGCACGCTTTACTGTACCTCTCTTCGTTTTAACTTTCTGAGCGTGTTTTTAGTCCAAACATATCATATCTATATGTTTTTGGAATCAGGAACCGACAAGGAATAAGATGAAAGTGTTTTTAAAGCTGTGGTGTATTTATGACTTTCCGGGGCTACGAGGTTGAAAAATAGAGACAAAATCATGTATAGATTTCTGTACAGCAAACACTACCCGAAACCCTACCTATACGGCGTGTATGACCTTGAGAGCTTCAGTCAACGCTTGAATTTTGCAGTGGTAACATCCGGTTTGCTGTCGCAGAGCTGAGCATATTTGTCAAGAAGGATCGAGCAGAAAAAATAAACGACTTGGCAGGGATTCGAACTCAAGGCCTCAGGGCCGCGAAAAATCGGGGCCGATGTCTTAACCGCTAGGCCACTTCACCAGTGTTGTCAAAAATAAAAAATTGATAATTTTATATCATTCAACGCTTGAATTACCATTCATGCGTTGCAAAAACGTAAAAATTGACATTAAAATTTGCCTTTATTTGCAAACATGTTTTACGGAATCGCAGTACATGTTTACACCGTCATGCTACACGACATTCGCGCCATGCAAATAGCTGCGATATCTCTATTTACAACATGCAAGAAAATGACAAGAACAGTAAGTGAATCTCTCCAAAGCTCTGTGCAGTTGAAACCAGACATCTAAGAAATAGTTATACATGTATTCACTTTTGAACAATGGGCGGATAGAGATTGTAAGGCTTCTTTTTAAGCCTACTGTCTATATGATACTTACCGAGACAGTACTATTCTTGCACATTATCTATTATAGGCCGAAAAAATTGGACAAAACGCTGCGTGGGTACAATTATCTCCCATAACCATGCGCCACCGTGGATCCCAAGCACTGTCTGAGTGCTTCCCCCTTACAGGATGTAGGTGGCGCGTCCTCTTTCTTTATGAGCTGCAGACCCTCAAAAAGCCCATAACATATCAAGAGGGGAGGCGGGAGGGAAACTCTAATAGTACTGTCTCGGTAAGTATCATATAGACAGTAGGCTTAAAAAGAAGCCTTACAGTCAATATAACACTTACCTCGACAGTACTATTCTTGCACAGAATACCAGAGTGGTGTGAGGGTGATATGTAGAGTATTAAACTCCTTAATCAAAATCACTTAAATCCAAGGATTAAGATACCCAGGCAATTTTCGAACAGTACTACTGTAAAAGAAAATATACCCAAGAAAAATACCTTAGACTGACGTGACCATGCTGGCAACCACTGCTTTGGCAATGCCATACGACTGGTCAAGCCTGAGACTGGAAAAGTCTCGCATATAGTGGTTAATAAACGTGGCTGGAGTCTTCCAGAACGCGACCGCCATTATGCTTTGGAGCGAGGCACCCCGCACGTGCGCCAACGAGGAGCCGATAGCCCGAATCTCGTGTGCCCTGATGTCAGGGACCACATCCACTTGAGCATGAACATAAGCCTGTTTGATAAGCAAGGTCAGCCAACGAGCTAAAGTTTGTCTAGAAATATCCGATTGGTACTTCGGATTAAGCGAGACAAACAGTGACCGCTTAGAAGACCGAAAGCTACGTGTTCTATCCAGGTACACTCTAAGGGCACGTACTGGGCAGAGGAAGCGATCAGGGTCATCATGTTCAAGAGTGGGAGCCAAGGCTTGAATGACTACTGGTTTGGACAACTCCGAGGCATTCTGATTCTTGGCTCGAAAGTCTGGTAGGAAAGCCAACGTCACCTGATGTGTGGTGAACTCAATGTCAAATTCCAGGCCACTCAAAGCTTGAATACCACTGAGTCTACGGCAAGTGGCTAAAGCGATGAGGAACACAGTCTTAAAAGTCAGGAACTTGATACTAATGCCTGCCAGGGGTTCAAACTCCTTGCTACGCAGGAGTTTGAGAACCAGGAAGACATCCCACTTGGGAAATGAAACCCGAGGTTTAGACACCGCTGCATTGCTAATACCCGAAAGGACATTAGCAATGAGGGAGGAACTGATCAAGTGTTCAGGTCTGCGACCAGTAGCAGCCGCAATCGTGGAAGTGATGGCAGATTTGTATCCAAGAAGAGTCTTAGAAGAAAGACTCTTCTTTTGATACACTTCCACCAGGAAGTTGGCCAAGTCCTGTGTTGAGGGATAAAGCGGCTTTATCCCCTTGGACAAGGCGAAGGAGGCCCAAGCTCTCCAGCGTAAGTCATAGAGCTGATTAGTTGATCGCCTCTTAGCGTTCAAGGAAAACTCTACTGAACTCTTGTGCAATCCTAGTGCAAGCAGTTTGGAGCGCACAAGAGCCATGCGGTCAAGCACAGACTCTCTGGACGTGGATGAGGGAGGCCTGATCGAGGCTGGAGCAGACTTCCCCCGTCCAGATTCAGAGGTAGAGGGTCTACGTGGGTGAGACCGCGAAGATCTGGAAACCACGGAGCTGTTGGCCAGTAAGGCGCGACCAAAATCAGTCTTGGCCGTTCCTGCAGATACTTTGCCAGTACCCTCGGAATCAGAGATGTCGGGGGATAGGCGTAAGCATCGAGGAGCCTCCACGAGAGAGTGAATGCGTCCACGTGGAACGCATTCGTGTCTCGAAAGGGGCTGACGTACCTGGGAAGCCGAGCGCTGAATCGAGTTGCGAACAGATCGATCAGAGGACGGTCCCACCTTGCCCACAGACGCCGTAGAACGTTGTGAGCGATGGTCCATTCTGTGGGGAGAACCTGATCGCCCCGACTGAGAATGTCGGCCAGGGCGTTCAGTTTCCCCGGAACGAATTGGACTGACATCCGGACCTGATTGGTCTGGCACCAGAGCAGAATCTCCTCCGCTAACAGGGAGAGGGACCGAGAATTGGTGCCCCCCTGGTGGCGAAGGTAAGCTAGGCATGTGGTGTTGTCCCCGTGGACCAACACATCCTGATCCCGAATCAGGAGGCGAAACTCCAGCAGAGCCCGACGAACCGCCTCCAACTCTAGAAAGTTGATGTGTAGGAGGGACTCCTCCTGGGTCCAGACCCCCTGGGCCTCGTGCAGGTCCAGGTGGGCCCCCCAACCCCGCGTAGAAGCGTCGGTGTACAGGAAGAGAGACGGCCGTCTCGGTTGGATAGGCACCGCAGAGTTGAGCCAGATCAGGTCCAGCCATTGGACTACAGCCTCGTGAAACCAAGGCCCGATCTGGACCAACTCGGTGTAATCGAGAGGCCTGGAAGTCCGATCTGCTACTGCCCGTTGCAGGGGACGTTTGTGTAGCCTTGCAAGGGGCAGCAGCAGAGCGACAGACTCCATGGAACCCAACAGTTCCGCCAGCCGCCTGTGAGGAACAGCGCGGCAAGCCTGAATGGAGAGGATCTTTCGCCTCAGGGAGAGGATTCTGTCCGGGGAGGGAGACACAGTGTAAAGCACTGTGTCGAACGCCATCCCCAAGTAGCAAAACTGCTGGGCTGGCACGAGGTCTGACTTGTGCCACTGTATCTGGAACCCCAAAGCATGGGTCCGTTCCAGGACCTGCCGGGTGTGTTGGAGGCATTGATCGCGAGACTGGGCCAGGGTGAGCCAATCGTCCAAATATTGACGTAGACGCACACCCTGAGCTCTGACCAACGCCGCCAGCTCCTTGACCACCTTTGTAAAAATCAGCGGGGCCAAGGACAGGCCGAATGGGAGGGCCCGAAACTCGAACACTGTGCCCTCCCAAACAAACCGGAGCAGATGTCGGTACCCCGGGGCCACCAGGATGTGGAAGTAAGCATCCTGGAGGTCCACAGACGTGGCCCAATCGTTTGGCCGGATGGCCAACCGGACCGACGAAGGGGTTTCCATCTTGAACTTGCACCTGCGAAGGTACAAGTTCAAGGTGGAGAGGTCCAACACCGGCCTGAACCTGCCGTCCTTTTTGGGGACGGTGAACAGGCGGGAGTAGAACCCCGGAGAAGGCTGAAAAAGGGGGTAGACAGCCTTCTTCTCGACCAACGAGTTCACCTCGTCTTGAAGAGCCTGCCATCTGGCAGGGTCTCGAGGAGGGGGGAACGTCAAAGGTAGAGCGGACAATGGAGGTTGTGACGACAGCGGTAGAGAAAACCCCGACCCCACCACCCTCAAGATAAACTGGTTGGAGACCAGTCTGCCCCACATGTCGCGGGCCCGAAAAAGGGAACCGACGGACGAAAGAGGGGCAACTTGAGGGGGCGTCAACGTAGGGCCGGGACTCACTGAAAATTCTGCTGGCGGGCAGGCGCAGGCTTGCGACCACCCCCCTGGTGGTGCTGCTTACCCTGTCTGAGCACCCTTCTTCTTGCGCTTGGGAGCACGAGAAGCCGGGGCCGCAGGGGGGAACGCGACAGGCGCCTGAGAGGAGGAAGAAGGAGGCAGTGAAACTGGCTTCTTCTTCTTCTTCTTCTGAGGCTGGGAGCTGGAGGTGACTGTAGCACTTCTCTTACTCCCCGCCGACGTCGCCGAAGCAGCGAGGCCAACCATCAGAGAATCAGTGTTCCTCTGGCGTGTGGACTCCACCACAGAACGGACAGTGCCCGGATGAAAAAGGGAAGAAGGCTGAGGAAACGTGTTCCTCAGACTCTTCCTCATATCCGGAGGCACTAAAGAAGTAGCCAGAAAATGATCACGGAACAGGGCCAACAAGTGGACCCGTGTTCCAATGGCCAATTCTGCCGCAGTCGTCACGCACGATCGCACGGCATGCAAAGCCCGATCCACTCGAACCGTGTCAAGGACCCGAGTGGAATCGGACTCTGCCCGATCGGGAGGGTCCAACAGTGTGGACAGCGTGCTCATCCATGTCAAGGCCTGTGATTGGGCCTCGACAATGGAAGAAACGGTGGCCTCAAGATTGTGGAACGAAGCAGAGCTCAGTTCCACCTTCTTGACCGAAGGCACCTCCCCAACGAACACATCACCGTCAGCCCCACCCTGAACACTCGAAGTCTGGAAAGGGAGAGTTCGAGAGTCAAAGGGAAAAGGGAGGGACGAAACAGATTGGACACGAGGAAACAGTGGAGGTGCGCCTCCCGAAGGAAAGCACGGCACTGAATCCGCGTCCTCCCGAGGAACATAGGTCGCGTTTGCACGTGAATCTGTACTCCTCAGGCGATGTGCTGCCGCTTCCACCGTGGCACTAAGACTAGGGTGGAACGCGAATTGCTGGCGGCCGGATCGTTCATAAAACGAGCCGCCGGCAGACGCGGCGTGTGCCTCCCGCGCCCGGGCCGAAGCGGACTCCAAGGACGAGAGGGCGTCGGAGGGAAGGACGTCCTGAAACTGTTCAAACGTCCTTCTAGCTGTGCGAGGGAGAGCCTCCTGCCTCTCGTCCTCAGACTCCACGTCCTGTGTGTCAACCGAAGGGTTGGGAACACTAGACGACAGACGCTTAAGAGAGGCATCCGTGGCGTCAAGACGCCGCGTGATGTCTGTCATGTACTGTTGGAAAGTACGAAGCATAGCTTCGGAAGTTCCATCAGAAACCGGCAAGGGTAGAGGATCAGTGTTAACCTCAGGGCGACCCTGATCCTCCTCCCCATCGTCCTCTGACTCACTCTCCTCTTCACTTCCCGACAACTCCTCAACAGCAGGAGTGTAGGAAGCTTGAGGGGGAGGAGCCGAAAGTGATGAAGTAGACTGTGACGAAACGCCCACTGAAGCAAGAGGCCGCGAAGACCCCTGCCCCAAAGACGAAACGTCTCCAGCAGCCGAAGGGAGAGAACAACAAAAACCCTGCGACTGTTGGGTCAGTCCAGCCAACGAACCCCCGCCATTTATAGACTGAACAGGGACCCATCGGGTCTGATCAGAAAAGAAATGGTCCGGTCCGGTCGGGGGTGCCGATCCGGTCCGGTCGGGTGGTCCGGTGTTCCGGTGGTCCGGTCCGGTCCGGTCGAGTGGTCCGGTGTTCCGGTGGTCCGGTCCGGTCCGGTGGTCCGGTCCGGTCCCGTACCATCCGGAGGTCCCGTTCGGCACAGAACCATCCGTACCCACAAAAGTGTTCGGGTGGTTCGGTCCGGACGTGGAAACACCGTACCATCCGGACCCGTAGGTCCGGTGGTCCGGTGTGTTCCGGTTCGGTGCCAGACCACCCGGACCAACAGAGGTGGTCGGGTGGTCCGGTCCCGACCGGACCACTGGTCCCGTACCGTACCATCCGGACCCGTAGGTCCGGGGGTCCGGCAAGGGCCAGAGGTACTGTCCCGCACCGGACCCTAAGGTCCGGTACGGTCCCGTACCATGGGTCCCGTCCGGACCAAACCCGGAGGTCAAGTCCAGTCGGGACCCGTGGGTCCGGTTCGATCCCGACCCGTAAGCCTGGACCGTTCCGGACCCTTGGTCCGGACCATCCGTCACCCGAACACCAGACGCTAAGGAATGGCGTGGGGTCAAGACGGTCCGGTCGGAGGTGTCGGTCTGAGCAACAGAAACAATGTTCCCGTCGCCCTGACCATTCGACAGAAGTACCACGTTCTGTCGAACACCTCCACGTCCAGTAACTAGTCGGCCGGAGCGTTTCATAGAGGGACAGCCACCAGTCACACGGACGTCAGAGGGAACCGTAGTAGCAGTGGTCGTAGGCACGATGCCTGAAACCCCTGCCCCCACAGGACCGCCCTGAACGGGGTCAATTCGCATCCCAACCCCAGCGGGGAGGGAATTCATAGACCCCGTCATCTCCTCCGATCTCCCCCCCCATGAGTCCGAGACTACTGTCGAAACAGCAGTAGACGACCCAGCGAGGGAGTTCAGAGGAGGACCCGTGTCCCTCCTGGCTTCCACAGCGGTGGAAACCGAGGAGGGCACAGGAGAGGCACCGGAAAAGAAAGAAGTCGAAACCTGAGTCTCTCCCGTAGCCCCTAGATCAGATTCACCAACCCCCAAAGAGGGTTGGGAATCGACCCGCCCCCGGATTCGAGCCAGGGAGGAGAAGGAAACCTTCCCCCCAGGCTTGAAACCGGGAGGAGCTGAAGCCTGAGACTGAGGGCCGGACAACGGCGTCGAAGGGGGGGAAGCGTGTTCCACGGAAGGAGAAGGAGAAAGACGCTTTTTCTTTCCCCTCGACCTTCCCCGAACCTTCGACGGCGCAGCCCCGCCCGAAGTCCCAGGTTCAAGCCCAGCCTGTTTGAGCAAGCTCGCATTGAGCTTGCTCAAACAGGCTTTCTCCGCCCTCCCTCGCCGCAAACGCAAAGCGTTTGGGGAGGGAGAGTCGGAGCGCCGAAAGGTCCCCCTGTCCGTGCGCAAAACATGACGCTGTGCGCCCGGAGAAGGGTTGCCCCCGGCAGACTCTGGTTCCGTAGAACCAGAGCCCAAAACAAGACGAGACATCCTACCTCGCCCTGTACGTACCCTTAAATAATCGAGAATTAACAAAATTCAAAGAAAATTAGGTCAATACTCAAGTGAATGAGGCGAAACGAGAAGCAGACGACCGGTCACCACGAAGTAGGACGGTAGGCACGCCGAGTCCGCCACACAACAACGGAGGCACAAGTTGGAAGAAAAACAACGTAGCCTCAAGCCAGAAGTGGAATAACACACAAAAATCCAACAGGTGGTAATCCACACAGAAAAGAAGACTCTAGAATCCAAAATAATCCGGGAGCGCAGCAGAAACACAGCCTACTGTCACGCGCGAAAAAAGAAAGAGGACGCGCCACCTACATCCTGTAAGGGGGAAGCACTCAGACAGTGCTTGGGATCCACGGTGGCGCATGGTTATGGGAGATAATTGTACCCACGCAGCGTTTTGTCCAATTTTTTCGGCCTATAATAGATAATGTGCAAGAATAGTACTGTCGAGGTAAGTGTTATATTGACATAAATCATGCTGCTTCAAGAATAACATAACATGAATTCATATTAATGTTTTTCCTTCTTTTTCTCAATTGGCGCAGTAGCCTAGTGGTTAGGTCATGAGACACGAAGTCTCGAGGTCAAGAGGTCGAGAGTTCGAATCTTCGCCGGGGCGTTTATTTTTTCCCCTTGATCTCTCTTGAAGATATAATATGATCAGTCTTGAGAGAGCAAACCGGATGTTATCCCTGCAAAATTCAAGCGTTTGCTGTACAGAATTCTGTACATGATTGTATCCCTATTTTTCAACCTCGTAGCCCCGGAAAGTCATAAATAGACCACAGCTTTAAATTGATTTCGGAAATTTAATTTTGATCATAATTTTTCTATTTTTAATTTTCAGAGCTTGTTTTTAATCCAAATATAACATATTTATATGTTTTTGGAATCTGGAAATGATGAAGAATAAGATGAACGTAAATTTGGATCGTTTTATCTAAAAAAAATTTTTTTAACAATTTTCAGATTTTTGATGACCAAAGTCATTAATCAATTTTTAAGCCACCAAGGTGAAATGCAATACCGAAGTCCGGCCTTCGTCGAATAATTCTTGGCCAAAATTTCAATCAATTTGATTAAAAAATGAGGGTGTGACAGTGCCGCCTCAACTTTTACAAAAAGCCGGATATGACGTCATCAAAGACATTTATCGAAAAAATGAAAAACGTCTGGAGATATCATTCCCAGGAACTCTCATGTCAAATTTCATAAAGATTGGTCCAGTAGTTTAGCACAGACAGACAGACAGACAGACAGACAGACACACATACACCACACCCTCGTCTCAATTCCCCCCTCTACGTTAAAACATTTAGTCAAAACTTGACTAAATGTAAAGAGAAAGAAAAAAGGCCATAATTGATTTTGGATTTGCGGCATATACCGGAAGAATCCCACCCATGCAGAGAGAAGAAAACAAGTGCATGTGGCACTAACCCAGTTTTTCTGGCAAGGCCTGTATGGTATCTTTCATCTGTACAGATTCCAGCCCTTGCCACAACCTGTCGTCCGTCCACTTGTTGTCTGG
This sequence comes from Littorina saxatilis, assembly GCF_037325665.1. Taxonomy (NCBI): domain Eukaryota; kingdom Metazoa; phylum Mollusca; class Gastropoda; order Littorinimorpha; family Littorinidae; genus Littorina; species Littorina saxatilis. Next base: position 22,528,654 of record NC_090253.1, on the reverse strand, counting down.
GTCCAAGTTGAACCTGAAAACAAATTTTGTTTTCGTCTTGACAAGTTGTGTTCTAATCTTCTTTCAAGTGGTTTCTTACTCACCCACCCCCCTCATCCACTTAACACTCTCCTCCCATTTCCCCTGCTCCACCCCCACCCATCCCCATCCCCAACCCAGCACTACCCCAATTTCTCTCAGAACAGACACTTCTTTCTAACTTCTTTGTCACAAAATCCTTTCACCACCGAACTGGAGTAAAATAAAAGAGGTGATGTATGTGCCTGAGGTGTTACAGGGATTTTGGGCTCGACTCAACACAAATTATTGCCTTATACGCACCCCTCCCCCACCCCCCCCCCCCCCCTAAACAAATCATGTCATGACAAACCGAGAGAGGGAGAGAGAGAAACACAGTGAGACAGACAGAAGAAGTGAGACAGACAGAACAGAGACAAAGAACAAACCATTCAGCCAAGAACACACAGAAAGAAAAGTTACCAACCGTAAAGTTCCTGAGAAGAGCATAGGGTCTTGTGGGATGATGGACAGGCGAGAACGAAGATGATGCAAGGGTACACGAGAGATGTCAGTGTCGTCGATGAGGATCTCGCCGCCAGAGATTGTCAGGATTCGGAACAGCGCCAGCACTGTTGACGATTTCCCGCTGCCTGTCCGTCCACACACTCCCACCTGAAGACAGAATACAAATAAACTGATATTTCTTCTTCTTCTACGTTCATGGGCTGAATTAAACTCCCACAGTCACACATGTTTTTGCACGAGTCAGTTTTTACGTGCATGACCGGTTTTACCCTGCCATTCCGGCAGCCATACACCGCTTTCGGGGAAAGCATGGTGGGTATTTACCGAACTCTGACATGGATTGCAGGATCTTTTCCGTGCACACCTGGTCTTGTGTTTGCGTGTACACACGAAGGGAGATAAGCCACTAGCAAATCTGCACATTAGAGGACCTGGGAGATCAAATCCATCTCCACCCTTTGCCCACCAGGCCAGCCTGGATTTCAACACGCGACCTTCCGCATGGGAGGCCGGTGTCTTATCCACAAGGCTACTTCTCCCATCATCTACTACAACTAACTTTACCTCTTGTACGTAAGACCCCTTCAATGAAAGTACGCCTCTAAATAGAGGACCCCTGCTGTCCCTTTATTTATCAACTCTATTCAAATGTACCTGTTACGGAAGGACACCTGCCAAGAAGGGAGACTTTTGGCTCACCCCAAGGGTGTCCTTTCATGACAGGTAGCACTGTACCAACCTTTTCCCCTGGGTTGATGATGAAGGAGGCGTTGCTGAGCACAGGGTCCAGTTCCTCGTCATACGTCAGAGTGACGTGTCGGAACACCACCTTGCCTTTAGAGGGCCAGGAGTCATCGTAGACATCTGGTTCTGTAGCAGAGCAGAATACAATCAATCAATCAATATGAGGCTTATATCGCGCGTATTCCGTGGGTACAGTTCTAAGCGCAGGGATTTATTATTTTATTTTTTTAATTTTATTTTATGCAATTTATATCGCGCACATATTCAAGGCGCAGGGATTTATTTATGCCGTGTGAGATGGAATTTTTTTTACACAATACATCACGCATTCACATCGGCCAGCAGATCGCAGCCATTTCGGCGCATATCCTACTTTTCACGGCCTATTATTCCAAGTCACACGGGTATTTTGGTGGACATTTGTATCTATGCCTATACATTTTTGCCAGGAAAGACCCTTTTGTCAATCGTGGGATCTTTAACGTGCACACCCCAATGTAGTGTACAACGAAGGGACCTCGGTTTTTCGTCTCATCCGAAAGACTAGCACTTGAACCCACCACCTAGGTTAGGAAAGGGGGGAGAAAATTGCTAACCCCCTGACCGAGGGTTGAACTCGCAACCTCTCGCTTCCGAGCGCAAGTGCGTTACCACTCGGCCACCCAGTCGTTACCACTCGGCCACCCAGTCGTTACCACTCGGCCACCCAGTCGTTACCACTCGGCCACCCAGTCGTTACCACTCAGCCACCCAGTCGTTACCACTCGGCCACCCAGTCGTTACCACTCGGCCACCCAGTCGTTACCACTCGGCCACCCAGTCGTTACCACTCGGCCACCCAGTCGTTACCACTCGGCCACCCAGTCGTTACCACTCGGCCACCCAGTCGTTACCACTCGGCCACCCAGTCGTTACCACTCGGCCACCCAGTCGTTACCACTCGGCCACCCAGTCGTTACCACTCGGCCACCCAGTCGTTACCACTCGGCCACCCAGTCGTTACCACTCGGCCACCCAGTCGTTACCACCCGGCCACCCAGTCGTTACCACCCGGCCACCCAGTCGTTACCACTCGGCCACCCAGTCGTTACCACCCGGCCACCCAGTCGTTACCACTCGGCCACCCAGTCGTTACCACTCGGCCACCCAGTCGTTACCACCCGGCCACCCAGTCGTTACCACCCGGCCACCCAGTCGTTACCACTCGGCCACCCAATACATGAACAGTGGAACCCCCCAAAAAAATCTGTGAAAAACCAGGTCTTAATAAGGAGGGAGTCTTGACATGGGGATAGATTTACAGATGATATGAACAGAAAATCTGAATAAAATGAAGGTTTTAAGAATAATACGAGAATTTGTAAGGCGCATATATCTCAGCACAAGGCGACTCAAGGTGCACAGTATATAGCGCGAACCACAATGAACTGTGCTCTCCGCGCTTTACATATTAATAAAAGAAGGGGGAGAGTCTCCAATTGGGGGGGGGGGGGGGGGGGGGGGGGGTTCCACTGTACTGTCATGTAGTCTACACAAAGGACTGAAGACTTTTTACAGCTGTCGAATGATATAAACAGTAGGTCTGACCTGCTGACAGTTTCTTATCCAGTATAAAAAGCTTAAACAAGAAAAAATATTAAGAATGCCTGGTTTAATTCTCCATACTTAACTAATTAACTGTTCATTGCAGTGTGTCCTTTAACGTGTGACCTGATTGCTGACTTTCCCTGACCCGAGGGTGTGGGCTCATACACTCAAGCATTCGCACGAGCAGATGCAAATAAACAGACAGACAGACAGACAGACAGACAGACAGACAGACACTACAAAGCAACTCACTCTCTCCATCTGTGTCTGTGGTTTCAGGAGGAATATCAGTATACTCCAACACCCTCTCTACGGCGTTCATGGCCATCTCTACTTCTGTAGAAATCCTCACGATCCAGTTCAGCTGACCCGACACCTGGCAAACAAAAAAACACAGAGCTTTGAAAAGAGATGTAACTGTTGTACAGTGGAACCTTCCCTGGCCACCATCACTCGATAACAACCACCTGTTCAATACAACCACTCATACTAAGGTTCCAAAACTTTTAATGTTTTATGTCTCTATATAATTCAGGATTCCATAGTGATCGCCTGTCTTTAACGAACACTTTTTGATTGTTCCTCGGGTGGTTGTTAATATGTTATAGACAGGTGTGACTGTACGCCACTATAATACAGTCACTCAGGGACACAAACAAAAACAAACACAAACTCATTCATGCAGCAAGGCGATCAACACTTCCAACCTTTCTGCTATAAGGTTTAGAAGCTATGCCATTTTCCTTTGATCACTATTTTGCATTTTATTTATTTCCATTTTCTTTGCTTTTGTTGTAGATTTTCTTGCACACAGACTGAGAAACACTTGTCACATCATATGGACATATATTGAACCAGGAATGAGACATACACACACAAACGTTCATGCATGCAGACAAAAAAAGCAGACAGACCAACACATACACAAAGTTCGAGAGATGACGTACAGAGACAGACTCACCATCAAAGCGTATGTGATACAGAGACCAATGAAGGCAGGTTCGATGTAGTGAGTGATACCAGCGCTGAGACTGGCAGTGGCTGAAGCAAACACTAGCAAACAGCTCATGTAGTCCTGCAACACATTTAGCACAGAATTGATATTAGTCTTCTTCTATCATATGACCGAAGAAGAGGTTGATAACTCAGCAATATCAAAACAAAGTTCAATTTAACGGTATGTATTTGAGCGAAAAGATTGTTGTAGCTGGTAAAGTTTATACAAAAAATCATTCATTCAAAATTAAAAAAATAAAAAGAAGTCAGCAAATCTTATCTATTTTCATTAATTTAAAAAAGGAAAAGACATTGCTTAAATAACTGCACAGTGAGAGAGAGACAAGACAAGACAAGACAAGACAAAATCTTTATTATCGAGGGTAATAGATAAGCAAGAATATTGCTTTTTTACATCCAGCCCTCGCCCTAATATAGGGTCAACAAACAGAAGAAAATAAAGAAAAAGAAAAAAAAAGAGAGAGAGAGAGAGAGAGGGGGGGAGAGAGAGAGAGAGGGGGGGGGGGGGGGGGGGGAGAGGAAAGGACAGAGAGAGAGAGAGAGAGAGAGAGAGAGAGAGAGAGAGAGAGAGAGAGAGAGAGAGAGAGAGAGAGAGAGAGAGAGAGAGAGAGAATGTGTGTCTGCATGTCTGTGTCGATACATCCGTTTCTTTGTCCGTCTGCATCTTTTTGGGTCTGCCTGTCTATTCCTTTGCGTAACTTGTGTATACCCCTGTCCACAAATAAGAAAAGTGTCAAAACCAAAAGGCAGAGCTCTGTGCACAGGCTTGCACAAGCATAGAGACAAGAGTTTGGACACAAATCAGCACAACTCACCAGTCTGATGCCTAGCCAGCGATTAGCAGTGTGGAGGAAGAGGAAGGGAGTGACGTTCGTGTCGATGGCCTGCATCGCACGGCGCCAGAACTCTCGCTCCGCCCTGGCATCAGAACAACACACAGGTTACGTAATTTAATCTTTATCAATTTCTTGATTTATATTTATCCTATTTCAATCACACACAAAAAGGTTTACTTTCCGAAAAGCTCACTTAATGCTCAAGTTGCTGACAATTAGATAAAAACAACATTGAGACATAAACATTCTAAATATACGACTAAATGTTCACATGCTATGCTGAATCCGTCTCCCGGCACCTTAGATGATAGGCAGCTTTGAATGAACAAGCAACTTTCATCGTAACTTGGACATTCAATTGGCCTTTTTTACTGCGGACTTCCTGGCAGCCACTGGTCTGAGGATTTAGCACGGCCATCAACATCGAACGCAGAAGAAGAAGAAGAAGAATTGGCCTTTACTTCTGACTGGCTCTTTCACAGAAGATTACAGCATTTAAAATATGCCGTGTACCGCGAGATTACAGTTTAGTCAAAGACAAAGTAGAGGTGTTGGAATACCACCAAAAAAATCTAGTTTTAACAGAACATTTAGTAAGCATTCCCCCCAAAAGAAAATGAATGAAGAGTGCAGTGTGTGCATTGTACCTGAAAGCTCGGATGGTTATCAGCCCTGACAAGGTTTCAGAGTAGTGAGAGAATATAGGTGACTTGGTGACGCTGTCAAGCCGCTGCAACTCTCTGAAACACATACACAACTTTTATTATTATTCCACTGCTGAGAAATTCAGGTCGCTTCCTGCCTGTGGAAAGCTCAGAGCAACAAGAGTTGCACTGACCAGACATGGAAGTGTTTAATATTGATCACCCACCTGCTGACCCCCTCCCCATTTCCCCCTATGGCAAAAAAGTAACTCAGTCAATTTCAAAATTGAAAAGAAAATCACAACAAAGTAACAACTGTGAGTTTTCCGAAAAGATAAATGCTCAAACACCAGTAAAAATGGAAACAGATATGTGTTATGGGTAGCGTTATGTATAACGCGTGTTACAGGGTTCTGCTTATATATATTGAAGCTCGAGCGAGCGATATTAGGCGCTCTGGGGGAAAAGGGTTAAGACTGGCTCTCTTTTTAGGCCAAAACATTTCTCAGATTTTCTGAAGGGGCGGGGATGTAGCTCAGTCGGTAGCGCGCTGGATTTGTATCCAGTTGGCCGCTGTCAGCGTGAGTTCGTCCCCACGTTCGGCGAGAGATTTATTTCTCAGAGTCAACTTTGCGTGCAGACTCTCCTCGGTGTCCGCGAACACCCCCCGTGTGTACACGCAAGCACAAGACCAAGTGCGCACGAAAAAATCCTGTAATCCATGTCAGAGTTCGGTGGGTTATAGAAACACGAAAATACCCAGCTTGCTTCCTCCGAAAACAGCGTATGGCTGCCTAAATGGCGGGGTAAAAAAACGGTCATACACGTAAAATTCCACTCGTGCAAAAAACACGAGTGTATGTGGGAGTTTCAGCCCACGAACGCAGAAGAAGAAGAAGAAGATCTTCTGAAGATCTTAAAGGGGAAGAGATTGTATCTCCCAGCTCTCCCCCCCAAATACAGTGGAACCCACTTTGAAGACCTAAAACAAATCTCAGAAAATCAGTTTATAAAAAGGAGGAATTCTTAAAACAGGGGTGGATCTGCGAGGTTATGGACAGACAATCTGAAAAACCAAGAAAAAAAAAGAAAGAATGGTAGATAACTGGAACGTTGATTGTTGACAAAACAAAACGTTACATTTTGTCTCATTCTAAATAGCTTTTCAGCAGAAGGCCAAAACTGATTAATTTTATTATAAATGCAATAGTGTTTATATTTGTACCATGTATGGTTAGAAAGATAAAAGAATGTTCAATCATGTATTGTCCATCATATTTTAGAGAATATTTCTCATGGAGAATGATTTACTTAGTCGAAAGCACACACAAAACCAAAATCGACAAGAATCGAGTTACGGCAAAATTCCAGAACGACGACGATTTACATCTGAATTTTGGAACGCTGGCAGTCAATCTGATTTTGGATTTTTGAAAAACCAAGGTCTTAAAAAAAGGGGGAAGTCTTAAATTGGGAGGTCTTCAAAGGGTGGTACCACTGTGCGAACTTCCACCCACCTATATACAGTTAAAAGGAGAGAGAAAGAGAGAGCTCACACACACACCCACACACACACACACGAGAAAGAGAGAGCTCACACACACACAGACACACAGACACACACACACACCTTGAGGTGCTCCTAAAGAATCGCTGCAGCAGGTAGTAGATAATGGCGAGGGGGGCGGCGGCCATGAGGAACCATGGCGTCACCACGCAGTTGAGAATGACGGCAGACAAGCAGTACAGCACACAGCGAAGCAAGTTCTCGATGAAACTGGCTAGTTTCTGAAAAATGCATCGCAATAAATTATGAGTATGAAAAATGTGTAAAAGCGTACAGCAGACAAGCAGTACAGCACACAGCGAAGTAAGTCCTCGATGAAACTGGCTAGTTTCTGAAAAATGCATCGCAATAAATTATGAGTATGAAAAATGTGTAAAAGCGTACAGCAGACAAGCAGTACAACACAGTGAAGCAAGTTCTCGATGAAACTGGCTAGTTTCTGCAAAATGCATTGCAATTTGTTATGAACAATGTGTAAAAGTGTACAGTACACAAAGAGAGAGAGAGAGAGACTAACTGACTGAAAGAGAGTGCGGGTGGGAGGGGGGGGGGGGAGAGAGAGAGAGAGAGAGAGAGAGAGAGAGAGAGAGAGAGAGAGAGAGAGAGAGAGAGAGAGAGAGAGAGAGAGAGAGAGAGAGAGAGGGGAACTGACTGAGAGAGAGAGATAGAGAGGGGGGGGGGGGGGGGGGGAGGGAGAGAGAGAGAGATCGCGAGAGAGCGCAAGAAAGACAAACAAGAAAACAAGAAAAGAAGAGATGGAGATAAAGAGGCAGAGTGAGAGAGAGAGAGAGGAAAGGAAACACAAAGACAGAGAAGCCTGATCAAGTTAAAGAAACGTTGTTCTAACATTCAGAATCAGTATGCAGGAACATGATCAAGGAACTTAAAACAAAACCCCATTGTGATCTTGTTGTTGAAGCATTCTCTAGTTCAGAATACTCAGAGCGCAAGCCCTGTCACTAACCGGCCAACCCATCCTCCCATCACCGCAAACCTACCCGAGCAGAGGTGTATCATTGATGTAATCTTTACCTGTATGTAAATTAACTCATCACAAATAGAATTTTAAAGAATCTAACCTGATCTATTGCGGTGATATCAGCAGAAAATCGGTTGAGGATTCTCCCACTTGGGTTTGTATCAAAGAACCTGAAACACAGACATTTGAGAAAATAGAACATCATAAAAACAAATTCACACAGTGCTGTCACCACCCAAAGAGGTTTGTTTCCGATGACAAGGCCAAACAAATAAGGCTCAGTAGCCTGGCTCGCATACACACATGCAGAAATACGCGCATGCACACACACTCAGGCACGCGCACACAAACACACACGCAGGCACACACACACACACACACATGAACACACACATGAGCATGCTTGTTGGCGAGAGAGACACACACACACACTGTCACACACGCAAACACACATCATGTTCCATGCAGGCACGCATACACACACACACACACTCATACACACACACACACACGTGTGTGCATGCATGTTGGAGTCACACAGACACGGTCACACACACAAACACACATGCAGGCACGCACACATACACACACACACACACACGCATACACGTGTGAGCATGCATGTTGGTGAGAGATACACACATCCCAAACACTCATCATCATACACTTACCTCATGGGGAGATGGATGACGTTACGCAGCATGTTGATGTAGAGCACCTTGCCACCATAGGTGCCAGAGACGAGGACGATAAAAGTAGCGAGAAAAGCAGCGATGACAGATGTTGAACATACGGTCGAGTAAATAATGACATAGTAAGAAGGATCTAAGGATTCACCCTGAAAAAGACAACAGAAAATACATTAATCCTGAAACTGAACAACTTTCAGTACTGTACAAAAGGACAAAAGCTAACCTGCATGTTAATTGGCGAAGAGGAAACCGGATGTATTCACACTTTACAAGAAATGATTGTGTGTGATCTGAATGTGTCAGAAAAATTGAAGCACAGTATTGATGATCACAAGAAAAAAGCATGATAGGAGTTGGGGGTTACAGAGGTGTGTTGGGTGTTATAAGTGTGTATCTGCTAATGATCTGAAACCCAGTACATTGTACTGTGAATGCATAACTGAAGCCTCCATTCTCTGGATGGCAAAGTTTCAAATAGAACAAAACTCAAAAAAGTATAACAAATAACAGAACTATTAACTCTCAAAAAAATGTACAACATTATACAAAACTTGAAGCATTAAAATATACCAGCTGGCAGTGAGCTGCAGTCATGTTCAAGACACATCAAAGACTGTTGATGAAAACAACGAGAGCACAAGTCATAAACAATATCAGAATCACTCAAGGATCACCAACGCATCTTCAAGCCATCTAATCCAATTGTGCTTAACTTCCGTGTCAAAATGCTAACCTTGGTTTCTCCATCAAATATTTAAAAGAAACACAAAAATAGGTTCTATTAATACGACATTAGCCAGAACATGCTACAGCCAGTCTACTGTGATGTTCCACTTTCCTATAATCTTCAGACACAGTGAAAAGTGCAAAAGAGACACCAAAATAGGTTCTATCAATACGACAATAGCCAGAACATGCTGCAGGCCAGTCTACTATGATGCTCCACTTTCCTAAAAATCTTCAGACACAGTGAAAAGTGCATGAGAATGTTTGATACTAACTTGCCCAACTTTCACAACCTCAAATTATCCTGCAATTCTCTGGTTAGGACCATCAAATTAACAACACCCTCCCCCTCCCTGTATACTTAAAACAGTGTATAATACAGTGGAACCTCCCTTTCAAGACCACCTTTTTTAAAGACCATCTTTTTTTAAGACCTTGATTATTCAGATTTTCTGTTCATAACACCCATACACTTACCCCGGGCGGGGATATAGCTCAGTCGGTAGCGCGCTGGATTTGTATCCAGTTGGCCGCTGTCAGCGTGAGTTCGTCCCCACGTTCAGCGAGAGATTTATTTCTCAGAGTCAACTTTGTGTGCAGACTCTCCTCGGTGTCCGCGAACACCCCCGTGTGTACACGCGCAAGCACAAGACCAAGTGCGCACGAAAAAATCCTGTAATCCATGTCAGAGTTCGGTGGGTTATAGAAACATGAAAATACCCAGCATGCTTCCTCCGAAAGCGGTGTGTGGCTGCCTAAATAGCGAGGTAAAAACGGACATACACGTAAAAGCCGTGGGAGTTTCAGCCCATGAACGAACAAACAAAAAATACACTTACCCCCATTCTAAGATGTCCTCCTATTTCTAAGACCTGATTTTCTCAAGATTTATACAGGTCTTAAAAGAGAGGTTCCACTGTATAATTCACATCAACACACACAGTAAACAAACCTGAACAGGTGACGGCGTGGTGATGTTCCAAGACACGACAACGCTTCCGCTCCCATTCCCATTCGCAACGTACGGAAGACCACCGGAGGCGGTAGATCCATCTCGGCTCATTCGCACGTATTTCTCTGACTCTGTGGACCACTTGGCCAGCACAAAGTTGGCGAAAACCAGCAGAGCGTGATAGATGATCTGGAAGATGATGCTGACGATACAGAGTGGAATGGAACAGGCTTTGAAGTAGCGAAAGTAGACCGACATCGCCACGGCGCCCGTTTCTTTGTGCTCCTGTTTGATCATGTGACCCTTTTCATCTGTGACGTCTGCTTTGAGAACAAAAAAATTGGTTTGATTAGAATTACTTTGACAATTTACCTGTGGACTGTGTGATTCCTGGTTATTGAAGTATTGCTGCTTTTCTGCATATACTGAGAATAGCAAAGTCAACTTCTGGTGATAAAGCTGCAGTTTGTGTTTTCTACTTTAGAATCTGAAGAAAACATTTGATAAGGTATTTGTTCTTAATGTGCAGACATGCCAGCCACACACACACACACACAGCTTTAACCACAGCCACACACAAACACACATGCAAACACACATGGAGGCAGACAGACACACAAAGTCACACACAGTAAAACATAACCATACAGACTCATACATACAAGCACACACACACACAAACACACAGGCACAACCACACACACCAAAACACAACACACACACACAAAACCACAGCACAGACACACACGCACAAAACACACACACACACACATCCACACTATATACACGAGCATTTCCATCTTACCAGGTGGATCCTTCTCCTCCTCTTCTTCCTGGTCTGCCTGTTCCTCGTTGCTGGCCTCCGTCATGACAGACATGTGTGACATCTGCGACATCTTGCGCGCGTTGATCGTCACCACAGGCACGTTCAGCTGGGACTGAAACACATGATGAGGATGCGCATAAAATTACATGAAAAGCTGTTCCATACGGCCCACACCTTGATGAAATACATTGGTAATACAGAGGAACCCCCCTTTTAAGACCTCCAAAAATCTGAGAAAATCAGGTCTTCAAAAGGAGGGAGTCTTAAAATGGGGGTACTTTCACAGAGGATATGAACAGAAGGTCTTAAAAAACAGGGTCTTAAAAGGGGGTTCCACTGTAGACGATTTGGGGAAATAACTCTGTCAAGTTTGTATGGGTTGTGTAAGAGTAAACACGTTTAGAAAATATTAGGCATGCCTTCCTGCCTGACATTATAGGCCACTTACTAGCGAGCAGCCTGTCTCCATACATGGACAAGGACCATTGGGAGACACACCCCTCGCTAGCAATGAGCGCTTCTGAGGTGATAACGCGAGACAGCTCCTGTGATCTTGCCGCGAGGTTCCGCCTGTTACCATTGTCTTTTTACCGTATAAAATGCAGGACTTACACACGAACTGTTACCAAAGCGACATGCTATTTGGGACCAATGCATGTTTTTTTCCTTTCTCGTGTGATTTTGCAGCGAGGTTCCGCCTGTTACCAGCCGAAAGAAAGAAGGGGCATAACCTCACCAGAACCGCCCATTTGCCTCATATTTTCCCAGATAATTCACTCTTTCAAAACCCATACAACCCTGACAGAGTTATTTCCACAATTGGTCTATCATGGACGGAAGAAAACAATTTCTCTGGGTACTGGTCATTAAACATCACAGCAATTTCATTCGAGGGAAGAATCTGCAGGCGATTCTTTAGTGTGTCACCATTTCCAAACTGAGGACACAAAAACAGCTTTTCAATAGATGAACGTGGAAGAAAATAACAAGAAGAGGACAAGGAGAAAGAAGATGGTTATTCTCACATTCTGTGTCAAAAGAAAGCTTTCAACACTGTTTTTCATGAGTAGTCTTCACATCTGCAACTGTTTCTTTTGGATACAGCAGGCTATACAAGGAGCACGGCTTCTATTTGCATTACTACACGCGCAGGCTTTCAAAAAAGAAGAAGATTGCTTTAGCAACCAAAATAATACCTTCTTCTTCTTCTGCGTTCATGGGATGAAACTCCCATGTTTTTAAGTGTGTGACCGTTTTTACCCCACCATTTAGGCAGCCTTACGCCACTTTCGTGGGAAAAAAATAATACCCAAATCCAATAGAAACACAGCTACCTGTACAGACACTGGTCGAGACAGGAGATCGTGTCCCACTGCACTGCTGCCACTGTGTTTCCGTTCCAATGGTAAATGCTCCCCTGTCTCTGCCCTGGAAATAGATAGACAGTACATTTCAATAAACTTGTGTAACAATCAAAGGTGCATGAAGAAGGGACAATGGTTCCCATTACAAAGATGGAAGGAAGAGGCAGGCATTTGCATGAATTCTCAAATTTGGGGGGATGCCAAAACCTGAAACTAAAACCAAGTGGAAGAAAGCAAAGTTATTACATTTAGTGAATTTGTCGACTTGTCTTGCAGAAAGGTCTGAGAATGACGGAAGGACACATAGGAGTGATTTTTTCAACTGATCTCTCCGTTTCTTTTTGATTTTCTCTTCCCCAACACAGAACTACTCTTTTAAGATTTCCCTGTTTTTAAGACCTTGCTTTCACACATTTTCTGTTCAAAAACCCTGTGAACTTGTCCCTGTTTTAACATTCCCTCCCTTTTTTAGCCTGATTTTCTGAAAAGAGGGGTGTCACTCTGCTCCACTCCACCCCTACAGCTAAATGGTTCTTCTTGTTGTTCTGCCTCTGATTTGTTTCATTGCATCTTCCACTGTCCCTTATTTGTATACACACTCTCTTTTCACTTCCACCTCTCTCTTTCACACTCTTTCTTCGGAATTCTTTCGCAAAAAACATTGGACTGTGATCAGTCAAAGACTTGAATAATGTCTCAGAATCATGGACATGGTTTTCTTGGTTTTTCGTTTTCGTTCGTGACCCACATCCCCCTCTCCTCCCTTTCCTTGTCCCACTGTTACCTTTGCAATGGGCTAACGGCCTAAGCAAAAAAACATTCGTTTGTTCGTTCATACATGCTTTCTCTTTCACACTCTCCCGTTTCTCTCTTCTCCCCTTTGTGGAGAAAACGGTCTCCCAAGCAAAATGTACTGACTTGTGTTCAGCGGCTCTGGCATCCTTGATGGTTTTGCGCCAGGACTCGTAGAGATCTGGGTCAAACTTCTTCACCTCCCCCACCTTGCCCTGGTAGTACACCGTGCCGTCCACCATCACTACCACCTGCAAACACACGTCACGTCATGTCACATGTATCACCACGAAGAATACAGTGGAACCCCCCTTTTAAGACCTTAATATAATCTGAAAAAATCAGACCTGAAAAAAGGAAGGAGTCTTAAAACGGAGGTAAATTTACGGAGGTTAGGAACAGAAAGTCTGAAAAAACAGGGTCTTAAAAGAGGGTTCCACTGTACCTTAAAACATCGGTACAGCTGAACCTGCCCTTGTGATCACCTCTTGATAACGACCACCTGCCCATTAGGACAACCCAAAAGGATCCCCAATGAGATTTTAAAAAAATGTTTAATAACAATTCCCCTGTTTTTAGTGACCACCTGTCTAAAACGACCACTTTGGGTCAGTCCCTTCGCTGGTTCTTATACACAGGTTCAACTGTAATAACAATTCACCTGTCAATAGTGACCACCTGTCTAAAACGACCACTTTGGGTCGGTCCCTTCGGTGGTTCTTATACACAGGTTCAACTGTAATAACAATTCACCTGTCAATAGTGACCACCTGTCTAAAACGACCACTTTGGGTCGGTCCCTTCCGTGGTTCTTATACACAGGTTCGACTGTAATAACAATTCACCTGTCAAAAACGACCACTTTGGGTCGGTCCCTTCGCTGGTTCTTATACACAGGTTCAACTGTAATAACAATTCACCTGTCAATAGTGACCACCTGTCTAAAACGACCACTTTGGGTCGGTCCCTTCCGTGGTTCTTATACACAGGTTCGACTGTAACATCAAATCTTGGATCCAAATTAACTTTGCATGACTAGTTTTAGTTGGACAAAATGATATATATCATGGTAGTGGAGGAAGGGCATGGAGTGGGGGGGGGGGGGGTGGGGTGGAGAGGGAAGGGATAAAAAGCTGGGCAGGAAATATCGGATGAGGCAGTCATGTAACTACTTTTTGGGGATAGTTCTCCATTCTTCAAAGGTTAATTTACCTGACTGGCGTGAGGTAGGTACTGCACATGATGGGACACCAGGATGACCGTTCTCCGACGCTTGACCATGCGTTTCATGATGGCCTCCTCAAAAACGTGACGCCCTGTGTGGGAGTCCAGTGCCGACAAGGGGTCATCCTGAAAAACAATGAATTATAGCTACACGTCCGAGAAACAAAAGGACGAAAGTGCTCTAAATATAGACTTCAACAAGAGTAAGTGAGAGTTATACAAAACCAATCTCCTGGCACCTGAGAGAATAATTAACAAGCATTGAAATGAAGAATCAATAAATAAGAAAGGTAGGTTATTGGATAATAAGCCATCGTCATCCTCATTTTTCAAAAGTTTCACAAACAAATTTGATTTTACAAACTCTGCATACCATAAACGTTTAACAGATAAAGAGTTTCCAAACATAACATTTACAAAATGTTTAATATTTTCATTAATACCTCACCCAATGTCTTGTCTTCAAAGAGACCCCTAATTCATACGCATTTCTCTTTCAGGATTTTAGGTGTGCAAGGAATACTTTTCTTTCTTTTTTTGGGTCCAGACTTTGTTTTCCTGTCTGTTTTTAAACCTTTGAGTCCATGAAAACGAGCCAAAGAGTGTGTGCCGCAAATTTCCTTCCGTAAAATTGTGGTTACGTCTCTTAATCCTTCAGTATCGAGGCCAAGTTTCCCAGTTTTGAGTTCAAACTGCTGCTCTCCCATCTTCCTCTACTTACACCATCTCTTCAACCAATTCCTTTTTTCTTTCTTTTTTTTCTTTTGTTTTGTTCTTTTTTTTTTTTTTTGCGGCCTCACCATGAGGACAGTGTCTGCAGTGGAGTACAGGGCCCTGGCGATAGCCACACGCTGCTTCTGTCCTCCGCTCAGGTTGATGCCCTGAAAACACAACATACTGGACATTACCGCACCATCTTAAGCACTAACATATATAGCTCTCAACTTACAAACAATACGTACATCACTAAATGTATCAATTGAACATTCAATTTCCCTTCTTTGAGCCATGTGACGTCAGAGTCCGACAAACACTCATATTTAGGCGGCTAGCAGAGACTACAAAAGAGTGCAGGTAGCACTGTGCTCTGCCTCATATGTTTAAGAGTATCTTAGAAATATGACTGTGTTCTCACCTTTTCCCCTATTTCTGTGAGATCGGAGTTTGGGAGTTGATCCAAGTCTGGTTGTAAGGCACATGCTGCAATCACTTTCTTGTACCTGAACATACAGCACTTTCATTAGCATTTGAACAACTTGCACATTGATGTTTCAAAAGAATTGATACAACAGATGCACAGCCTAGTAGGTTACCTTTAAAGACGATAGGCAATAGGTCTAGTTTTTGAATACTGAGGTAGACAGGTGCAGTGGCATGGTGGTACGACGTCGGCCTCCTAATCGGGAGGTCGTGAGTTCGAATCCCGGTCGCTGCCGCCTGGTGGGTTAAGAGTGGAGATTTTTCCGATCTCCCAGGTCAACTTATGTGCAGACCTGCTAGTGACTTAATCTCCTGCGTGTGTACACACAAGCACAAGACCAAGTGCGCACGGAAAAGATCCTGTAATCCATGTCAGAGTTCGGTGGGTTATGGAAACACGAAAATACCCAGCATGCCTACTCAACGAAAGCGGAGTGAAGCTGACTATGCTCTCAGAGTATAGTTTGGGGAACCCAAATGGGCAAACGAGCTCACACGTAACCAGAAAATTCTGGAACGCTGAAGAAGAAGAAGAATACTGAGGTGAACTGGAGCTGCATTTTTGCTGATGTAACTTTGCAAGTAAGATCAAAATGTTTTTTAATGGTTTGGTCGTATGTTGTCTTTAGCAGACAGACCATCCAGATAAACTTTTTGTTAACCACTTCATGATGAGGCCTTCCCTGCACATTCACTAGCATGTCTTACAATTGCCAAGCCAGGGGTGTAAAAGCCTGGTCAAACCTGCATTTATAAAAGAATTCACTTGAGTTGTATCAGTCCACGTTTGATTATACTTATACTTAAGTCTTAAGTGTTGCGCATGCATTCTCTTGCTCCGAGTGAGACGTAGTTTGTATGCTTACTAAAATCAGAGTTCGAAAACAAATGTCAGTTTAGCATCACAGCATAATTCAGTGAGGAAAGAGTAAAGAGTATGCTTACTTTCTCCAGACATAAGGTGCTCCGAACAAGATGTTTTCTCGCAGCGAGGTGTTGAGCAGCCATGGCGTCTGAGAAACGTAGGCAACTCCAACATTACTGATAAAAAGGAAGAAAAAGAACGAGTTTTTCATAAGACCCTGATATGTCAGATTTTCCATTCATAATAACTGTGAATTTGTTTTCATTATAAGATTTCCTCTTTTGGTTTCCTGCAAAGGGGGGTTTCACTATGGCTCAATAGACGATGTTCGGAAATAACAGGACTTTTTTTTACTGAGCCAAGCTTTTCAAAGTGAGGCAAAGCAACTGGCAGGCTACTTGCCTGTAAAAGGGGCTCTTAATACTCTGCCACACCACTTAAAAATACTGACACAGAGTTATTTCCAGAAAACGTCTGTTAGCTCAAACTGCCACTGCAAGGAATTCACATCCAAATTGGAAAATGAACCTATCTACTGCCATCCTTTCCAAAACACTCTCAAGAGAACTCAGAAACAGTCAAAGAACCCAAAAGGTTGTTTTATTTTTGTTCATACTGACCTTGCCCATTCAACACGTCCGCTGACCTTGACCATTTCCCCCAACATGGCCACCAGTAGTGACGACTTCCCCATCCCCACTTGACCGACGATCATTGTTAGTTTGCCTGCAACACACAACAGACAAGAAATTTAACACAAAGAAAAACCACAAAGTCCATTGCAAGGGTGGGGGAGAGAAATTTTGCCTCCCTTAAACGATACCCCAATTTAAGACTCCCTCCCTTAAGACCGTGTGTGTGTGTGTGTGTGTGTGTGTGTGTGTGTGTGTGTGTGTGTGTGTGTGTGTGTATGTGTGTGTGTGTGTATCTGTCTGTCTGTCTGTGCGTGCGTACATGTGCGTACTAGCATGCTTATGCGCAGGCTTGCGTGTGTGTGCATGTGTGCACAAGCACATATGATTGCATGTGAAAAATAAAAAATTAAAATGTTCTCACCCATAGGAATTTTAACATTGATGTCCTTCAAGGCTAGCTCCTTGGTTTCCAAGTACCAAGAGAAGTTTCCGTTGACTATTTCAATGGAGTTGCGCAGCTCGAAGAAAGCAAGATCCATGTTCCCCTCCTCAAAATCTCCCATAGAGACCCCACTGTGATGCCGTCTGCGCTTGTATTCCCCCTGTCCGTCGTAGGAGCTGGGAAAAGAATAATGTATCTGTCAGGACTCATTGAACGTGCTGTTGTTAACTAAGCTCTTCTCCAGTATTTATATGCAACATTTGTTGCATGCAATTTTCTGTGCAAATTAATAGCTCTGAAAAAACATAATCATCAGACCTGTCAACCCCCTCCAAGGCCAACCTGTATTTATATTACTAGAAACTGTATTCAAGGTAACAATCCCTTACACACCAACTTTTTTTTTTTTTAAATACAAAAACCAGCTTTAGGCCTGTTTACCCCCCAGAATCCCGTACAGGTTGACAGGTATGAATCATTCTCCTCTCAAAAGCATTCTTTCTCATCAGTTTGAGATCACGCATCAGTCTGAGGTCAGTATCAATAACACTGGATGATGCACTTGGGGCTTCTAGCTTTAAACAAAATTAAAACAAAAAAACAAGGCAGAAAGACATTTAACTTTCTACCAACAATCCTATACCTCAAAACAGGAGCGCTAGACTTTCTCATCAAAGTCAACGGCTTTACATCCAGAAGCTCAGAGCTTGTAGCGTTCCGGTTCAGGCTCCCAGGCTTCAACTCAAAGACATCTAGAAGAGAATCTCCAGAATTCTGTCGACTGTGGGTCCGGTGGGTGGCGCTTGCACTGCTGAAAGAGATGATGCTGCCGCTGCGGCAAGAGTCGTCGTCCCCCTGGTGAGAGCGAAGGGGGATCGTTTCTGGACTGCCGCTCTCTGGGTCTACACTGATCATGGTGTCAAACTTGTCCTGGAAATAGGGGAAAGTGTCGTTTTAGCTGTAAGTGAGACAGGGGGGTTGTTTTCTCTGCAGCTTGTCTTATACGCTGATCAGTCTGTCAAACTTACCCTGGAAATACAGGCAAAGTGTCATTTTAGCTACAAGTGAGACAGGGGGGTTGTTTCTCTGCAGCTTGTCTTATACGCCTGGAAAAGTAGGGGGACCACCCCCAACCAGGCGCGTCCACAGGTGGCGGATAGTGGGGTGGCCTTCAGATATGGAGGTTAGCTGTGAGATAAGCCAGGCTTGCCAGGACGAATAAGCAGTCGCGGACCAAATGTGACCCTCCACCACGAAATGAGTCGCATGTCACCTTTGCATGAATTTCATATTTGTACATTTTCCCGAAGAGTTTTTTATGCTCTATCCAGTGGTGAAACCCGTTTAAGAAAAGAGCGACAACTGTTTGAGTTATAAGCCTGTGACTAAGGTGACCCTCACACTGTTACCATACACTCCCCGGACTTATATTAAGCCTAGCGTAGAACCGCGCGAGGTGACATGCGACTCATTTCGTGGTGGAGGGTCACAAATGGCAGTGCTTCCAGCAGGATGGGGCGAGGTAACAGGTGGCACTGTTACACTCAAGAAATATCCCAGGTGTCCAATTACGGGAGCACCATGCAATCAAGAACCGCATTATAAGCTCTAGCCCTGGGGAGGGTCACCTCAGATAAACAAACCAGCCAGCTATGGCCAAATAGCCGGGTAGACTGGACTCGACAGCCCTGTAAAGCCACAAGTCTAGGAGAAGGACCACTCCGATATAAAAACACGCTGAAGTCGGATGAGCTGGGCCATGTACAGTGGAGTCCGGGTACAACGAATCTCAAGGGAGATGCATTTTAGTTCATTATATCAGTAATTCGCTGTAGAGTTTTCAACCTCACGAGAGGGGTGACCACACCACCCCCTCCCCCATACACTCACACAGAGACACACAAACAACAGGATTGAGTCTATGCTAACCACTTCTTGTGGCTACTAAACAATAACAACAAACTCCTAATATTTCTTTAAACGTTCTGTAAAAAATGATTTGTATGAATGGTGTTGAAAAGAAGAGATAAAATAAATCCTCAAGGCAGTGACCGCACTCACCATGCACTGACATACGAAAGCAGCCACACAAACACAGCACAGAGGCACATGTGCAGATGCTTTGCGAGAATAACCTTGAAAACCAGTTTGAATAAAAAGCAGCATAGAGCTGCATGTCATAATCAAGTTATCTATTTTCTTTTTGTCTGGCTTTATTGACTGCATGCCGATCTTGTGGCAGTGACTTTTCACTCTTCAGTCGGAAATACACTAAACACAACACCGCTCTCACTCTCCCTCGCTGCCTACCCTAAACTCTCACTCTCCCTCGCTGCCTACCCTAAAGCCGTGACAACTTATGCTTGGAAACTGTGTGGAAGAGTGCACCTCTCTATTTCTCTCCAATGATCTTCCTGCTGACAGTGACACCAGACACCCCACTGAGTTTAGCCAGCTACCCCCCTCTCTCTCTCTCCCTTCCTCCAGCCATATATGAAAGGAGAACCACCTCTCATAGCTAAAACTAGGTCAATGACCCCTGGGAAGAAGGTCGCTGAGTGTCTATAAACAAGGCCACCCAGCTGCCCTGTGATCTCGCCGCACAGGCAGATCGTTGTAGCCTTGTGACTTTTAGAGACAAAGCGGCTCTGGGGCGATGAAAACGTGTTTGTGCCCGATGTGTACTGGTGTGTACTGAGCACAGTCATTGCTTAGCAGCTGATTGGAATAGTGAAAACACAGTGGCTGTGGCTGTTCCGTGCACCTCCCGCGGTTTGTTCAGAGTTCGCTCATCACGCGATGTGCACTTGTGTTTGTGTATTTTTGTCTTTGGAGACAATTATTGACATCAGTTCGTTGTGGCCTTGTGACTTTTAGAGACAAAACGGCTCTGGGGCGATGAAAACGTGTTTGTTATAAGAGGGGTTCGTTATGCAAATGAGTTCAAAAGGTTCGTTGTAGTCGGAAAGTAACAAGTAAGAAATAGAAGGCTGTCTGCCGGGAAATCAATGGCAGTTCGTTAAAAGCGGGATTTCGTTATACCCAGGTTCGTTATAGCTGGACTCCACTGTATGGCGCATAACGGCAGCTTACCGCATCAACGCTCAAATGACATACGCTGATCAGTCTGTCAAACTTACCCTGGAAATAGGGGCAAAGTGTTAATTTAGCTACAAGTAAGATAGGTTGTTCTCCACAGCTGTTCTCTTGGTTTACGCTGATCAGTCTGTCAAACTTTCCCTGGCAGTACAGTGGTATCCCCTTTTTGCAACCCCCTAGTTTAAAGCCATATGTACTCGATGACTATACACGCTAAGGGCTTTACCAACAGCTGGAGACATGCTAAATTAAGTTCCCTGCAAAATATTGTGGTCTAGGACCCCTTCAATGTTGAGATATGTTAATTTTCATTTTGATCTGGATCGTCCTATTTATAGATTTGCCAACAGAGGTAGCGTTGACGCAAGGGAAATAACTCCGCGTCTTTGTTTACATCCAAAGTTTTTGAGACTCTAAAACAAGCTGTAATCGAAAATTTTTATCTAAATTTTGATTTGATTAATATACTTACCCGAATCACATGATTTGCATTGACCCACTTCGATGCTTAGGTTATGATAAAAGCTACCCCGTCTAGGTATAAGGGGAGCAACCCCAACTAAAAAAGTGACTGCACCAGCATGACTGGCACCCTGGGTTACGTCCCATGCAGCACACTACGTCATCAATGGTGCTGGTCACGTGATACCCCTTCAATCGACTAATAGAATATCAAAAAGATCGAGCGGGGCAGGCGGGAGGGAATTACTTATGTGATTCGGGTAAGTATATTAACCAAATCAAAATTTAGATAAAAATTTTCGATTATAATTACATATTCTTACGCCGAATCACATGATTTGCAGATAACTTCAACCAGGCGGTGGGTAAGATCAAAGAAGATCAAACTCACTCTTAAATTCTGGAGAGGCATTGTCCCGTTGCCACCAAAGCAGGAAGGGACCTAGATCCATCGTTACAGATAGATCCATACTGCCAGAAGGCAGCAATGTCTCCCTATGAAACTGATAAAGACAAAAGCCGAGCACCAGTAAGCTGTGTGCAGGACATCATCCAACCTCCCAGACCGTAAAACGGCCGAGGAGGAGGCCCAGGCCCTGGAAAAAGAGCTCGGGCTGAGCCTGGGGGAAAGATAGCCGATAGCTACGCCAAGCATCAGAGAGCCCGTAAGCTGTGCTCAGCACTTCTTCCCATCTCCTGAACCATAAAAAACAGCCCAGAAAGGGGCTCAAGTCTTGAATAACCCGAGCCGAGTAGAGGGACAGACAAGCTGCCCCCCCCCCCCCCTTACTCTTGGAAGGAAATGCCAAAAACCCTGGAAAAGACTAAGCGTAAGGTTGACCGATCATAAATGAAAAGCACCAACCTTCCCCAGGACCGTAAAACAATCATGCCAAAGTTAAAAGCCTTGGCATGGAGAGAGGCCCGAAAGGCCGGAGAGATAACGGTCAGCTCCAGAGAGGAGTGACCTGTTTCCGAGAAAGAGAGAGAGACGTCTGAGTACAAAAAACCAGAGTCAAACTCAAAGAAAAAATCTCAGAAGAGACGGTCACCAGAAGTCCACTACCAGTCCATGCAGAAGCATAGAGGGAGGTAAACAGAGGAAGAAGCGGCCTACGAAAAGTGTAAGCCGCCAGCAGGGCGGAGATCGCGGTGGCCAAAGCCTGATGTGACCGGTGACTCTAACCGAAATGACTAAAGTCAGAGTGTTCACAAAGCAGTCTGCTTGTAGGTAAATGAAAGAAAATCAAAAACCCAAAACAGAAACGAGACTGGAAACAGAAAACCGTGAAGCTAACCAGCCTTAAGAAGAAGAGCCCGAAGTAAATATCGCGGCCGACCGAGCCCAGAAAATTCCTGAGTCTGGCTGAAAAACCAAACACGTCTGATACCTCAGAACCGAGAATCAGACACGGAACACAACAGGCAAGAGTCCGTAATAGTTGCAAGTGGTAGAGGGGTGACCGTAACAGGCAACCCAACCCCACCGGAAGTCGACCCGACTCGCCTCATGGCAGGATGAGGGAGAAGAGGAAGACACAAATTCTAGAGACACGGAGACCGTAGTCGCCCATGCCAGGCAGGAGACTATTACACGGGCTAAGGCTGAGAGCCGTAACGCCCGTAGACCTGCCATCCAAGATGCTGGGCTGAAAGCCCGCACCAAGAAACCAGGAAATTAACTAGACCTCTACCGAAAGGGGAGGGTTAGCCAATAAAGCTGAGAAAAGTGATAGGCCACAAGAATGACCCCTCACCATGCATTGCTAAAACCAATGCAAACTCAGTAAAATCTGAAAGTAACTTCCGAGGCCAACTCAAGTAAACCTTAAGTTTGGACGAAACACCAGAACAAGTCCGATCGCTAGAGAAAGACAGAGTCAAAACCGGCGAAAGACCCACTAGGACCGAGTCCAAAAGAGCAAACAACAACCAACACCACCAACGGATGAAATGGCTGTTGCACCAGCCGAGGCTAAAAAACCCGGAAGCCCTAAAGCCGGCTGTTGTTCCCAAAAAACACCGACTAAGACGTCTGTGAAAGGAAGAACCTCTCCGGATAAACCAGAGCTGAGGACTTAGCCTGAAAAAGCTGAGTCTGCTTAGGTAGAGCCCGTTTTGCTGCTTCAAAGCTTGAAGAGCAAAAGAAGAGACCTGAAGGTCCCTACAAATCTAAATTTCCTTGGAGGCCAGGAGGCCAGGGAGGCCTTGGAAACCAGGAGACCTTAGAGGCCAGGGGGCCTTGGAGGCCAGGAGGCCTTGGAGACCAGGAGGCCTTGGAGGCCTTAGAGGCCAGGAGGCCTTGGAAGCCAGGAGACCTTAGAGGCCAGGAGGCCTTAGAGGCCAGGAGGCCTTGGAGGCCAGGAGGCCTTGGAGACCAGGAGGCCTTGGAGGCCTTAGAGGCCAGGAGGCCTTGGAAGCCAGGAGACCTTAGAGGCCAGGAGTCCTTAAAGGCCAGGAGGCCTTGGAGGCCAGGAGGCCTTGGAGACCCGGAGGCCTTGGAGGCCTAAGAGGCCCGGAGGCCTAGGAAGCCAGGAGACCTTAGAGGCCAGGAGGCCTTAGAGGTCAGGAGGCCTTGGAGACCAGGAGGCCTTGGAGGCCTTAGAGGCCAGGAGGCCTTGGGGGCCAGGAGGCCTTAGAGGCCAGGAGGCTTCAGAGACCAGGAGGCCAGGAGGACTTGAAGGCCAGGAGGCCTTAGAGGCCAGGAGGCCGAAGAGAGACCCATCCACCAAGGGTGAAGAACTAAGGGTGTCTCTCATTGATTCCTCACAAACTAGGAATGGGCGAGGAACAAGTCCCGTCTGAACATGACCGTATGGGCATTGTGCAGAGAGGAAGGCCTTCTCTGTTCTAAATTCGCCCTAGCAAAGGTGGAGAAAGCATCCCCTGCGTCCTGCTCTTTACTGAGTGTAAAGGGCGCCAAGGACTCCGTAAAGGAGTGTCTCCAAAATGGAAGCAAGTTCCAAAAGCTGTCTGCCCACTTCCTCAGAGGGGAAGAGAGTCTGCTCAGAGAGCAGGGGACTCGAAACGTTCCCCAAAGAAGAAGTTCCGGCGTGACCGGCAAAGGTGCACGCCGAGGGGCAAAAGACGACAGCAAATTCCGGGACATCTTGGGCAAAGGCAACTTCCTCTGAGCCGCTAATGTCCTGAAGCTGGGAAGGCCGGAGCCTGAAGCCCCTTTCCTGCAAGTCAACGGCCAAACTTCACCCCTGACTAAGAGGAGGATGAGAGGCGTCGAAGACCAAAGGCACAGGAAGTGAGAAGAACGGCAGAACCCACTACCGAAGTGTGTGGTAGCTGCTAATCCGCCTGAGGCAGGGAGCCTGCAAGCCCAAAGGGCACTGCTGACGAAAAAACCAGACTCAAACCAGATGGGACCATAGCAGGTCCACTATCCAGTGAGCCCCCACTTCCGGCCGGAGCCAGAAGCGCAGAGGTCGCGTACGATCGCCGACATAAGGCAAGGTTCAAACCGAACGTGACCGTAGTCTGTGCACTAACCAGTGAACCTACGCTTCCAGCCGGAACCAGACGCACAGCTGTCGCGGACGACTGCTGAAGTAGGGCAAGCTCGAACCAGAAGTGACAGCAGCCTGTGCACTAACCGGTGAGCTCACGCTTCCGTCCGCAGCCAGAAGCGTAGAGGTCGCGTACGACCACCGCCGTAAGGCAAGGTTCGAACTGAACGTGCCAGTAGCCTGTGCACTAACCAGTGAACCAATACTTCCAGCCGGAACTGGAAGCACAGCTGTCGCGTACGACTGCTGCCGTAGGGCAAGGCTCGAAACCGGACGTGACAGCAATCTGTACACTAACCAGTGAACCTACGCTTCCGGCCGTAACCGGAAGCGGCGCCGTCGCGGACGACTGCTGAAGTAGGTAAAGGCTCGAACCAGAAGTGACAGCAACCTGAGCACTAACCAGTGAACCTACACTTCCGGCCGGAACCGGAAGCCCAGCTGACGCTGACGACTGCTGACGTAGGGTAAGGCCCAAACCGGACGTGACAGCAGCCTGTGCACTACCGGTGAACCTACAATTCCGGCCGGAACCGGAAGCGCAGCTGCCGCGGACGACTGCTGACGTAAGGCAAGGCTCAAACCGGACGTGAACGTAGTCCGAACACTAGCCAGTGAGCCTTTTACTTCCGGCCTGAGCCGGAAGCAGCTGTCGCTGACGACTGCTGACGTAAGATGTGGGACGCACCGGACGTGGCAGCAGGCTGCGCACGAGCGGAAGAACCACTGCTTCCGGCCGGAGCCGGAAGAACAGCTGCCGGAACTGACTGCTGTGGTAAGATGTGGGACGCACAGGACGTGACAGCAAGCTGCGCACGAGCGGAAGAACCACTGCTTCCGGCCGTAGCCGGAAGCCCAGCTGTCGCGTACAACTGCTGGTGTAAGGCGGGGTTCGGTCCGGACGTGAACGCAAGTCGCTCACTAGACGGTGAACCCCTACTTCCTGCGAAAGCAGGAAGCCCAGCTGTCGGAACCGACTGCTGGAGTACGGAGAGGTTCTGACCCGACGTGAACGCAAGTCGCTCACTAGCAGGAGAACATCCGATTCCGGAAACCGGAAGTGCAACTGCCGTAAACGGCTGCTGCAGACACCAACCTTGTTGTGGCCGGATCCCCGGAGGGACATGCACTGTTGCGCTACCGCCAGCGGAAGGCAACAAATGCCGGCCAGGAAGAGGAGAAGAAGATCCCCACGGGACCGTCCAGAAACATCACGGTGGACAGCAGCCTGGTCCGGAGAAGACCCAGCGTCTGAAGGAGAGAACGTCGCCTAACCCCCAGGCGAGGGGCAGAGCTGACGACGAAGTCCGCCGCGGCAAACCTCGCGAACGAGGGAATCCATTTCTGGAAATAAGCAAAAGATAAGGGCAGACCCCAGAGCCCTAGACTCTGGAGCCGAAACAGACGTAAAACGACAGCCTTAGAGGCCAAGACGGACGGCTGAGAGCCAGACGGCCAATCGTCCGTAACAGAAAAAACGGCACAGAACAACGTAAAAATTGCCTAAAATTGTGCCAACATGAACAACAACGGAGTTCTTCAAAAGAAGAGGCTGCTGAGGGATAGAGCTTAGCAGGGCCCAAGCCCCAACCCTCGGCCTTAGCTCCCTCTAATTCTCATTAACGGCCATGTAAGCACCGAGAGAAAAATAAACAAACAACTGAAACTAGCAAAGTCCGAACGGACGCCAACCTTTCAGAAGCCAGCAAAGAGGGCAGCTAAAACCAGTTAGGAGCTACCAAAGGCAGCTAAACAACTAGCTATACGAAGAGTTAAGCGTCCGAGAACGGACGAAAAAATCAACATAACAACAACATGCTAACTAAACATGGCGACCAAGGAGGAAGCCACAAGTCTGAAAATAATCAAGTCCGTACAGACACAAACATTTCAGAAGTAAGCAAGCAATAGAAAAGCACATGCGTAAAAGCTACCGACGGCAGCTACAAAGCAAGCTACAACAGCGTTAATAGACCGAACACGGACTAAAACAACAGAAGCCAGACAACGTGCTAATGCAAATGGCGACCGTGAGGAAGCCAAACAACTGCTGAAAACTTCAGAGTCCAACGGACATGTGAAATTCACAGCAGAAGCAATAAAACATACAAGAAAATATGAACGATCTCACCAGCTGCAAGCCAGCAAGAAGTAGACGGGGGCCGAGGCCAGTGGGTGCCGTAGACACAAAACAAGCCAGAGCAAAAGCAAACACAACCGTCACCCTTGAGTGATAGTAGTCGATTGAAGGGGTATCACGTGACCAGCACCATTGATGACGTAGTGTGCTGCATGGGACGTAACCCAGGGTGCCAGTCATGCTGGTGCAGTCACTTTTTTAGTTGGGGTTGCTCCCCTTATACCTAGACGGGGTAGCTTTTATCATAACCTAAGCATCGAAGTGGGTCAATGCAAATCATGTGATTCGGCGTAAGAATATGTAATTATAATGCATGTATATGGTCCGCGCATGGCGACATATCGTCATTACATGGTCTTATGGTGCGTTTGACATCGATTATGGGCAAACTACACTTTGTAAACACGGGAGCGCGTACATATGCCTTTAAGACGCCCTCCCTTTTAGGACCTTGCTTTCACTTTCTGCCCAGAACCTCTGTACATTTACCCCCGTTTTGAGACCCCCTCCTTTTTAAGATTTTCTCAGATTTTTGGAGGTCTTAAAAGGGGGGTTCCACTGTATAGGGGCAAAGTGTCATTTTAGCAACAAGTGAGAGCAAAGGGGAATTGTTTCTTTGCTGCTGATCTCTTGGTTTACACTGATCACTGCGTCAAACTTGTCTTGGAAATAGAGAGGCAAAGTGTCTGTCATTCTAGCTACAAGTGAGAGTAAAAGGGGATCGTCTCTGGGCTGCCGCTGTCTGGGTCGAGGCTGATCATTGTGTAAAACTTGTTCTGATGATATCAAAGAAGGACTGTCTCTGGGCTGCCTATCCCTTGGCTTGCTCTGTCAAACTTATCTTGAAAGAGATGCAAAGTTCATTCCTTACTTATCCTTACCATCCTGATCAAGTCAGCGACTGTCTGACAAAAGTTTGATAAATAATGTACCAAAACTGTTTGCTGTTGTGCTTTCTTTTTGCAGAGCTGCAAAGTTTTAGTTTTGATGTATATAGCTTACAGTGCAATAGTCTCACCAACACCTCTGGTTCTCCTTTCTAACATCTCACCAGAAACAATTAACACACAAAATAACAACGTAACCAACACACCCTACGAACGATGTGTTTGGAAACACCTCCGCGCGGAGGGGTTTTGCCGCCAGCGCAGTAAAGATAAAGAGGGACAATTTTCTAGGATCGCGCGGCAGCAAGCACTATGTCTCTAGACTGAACAAATCAAAGCAAAACAAACTCACCGAAACTTCCGAAGTGGGGTCAGGTATCACAATGGTGGTAAACCTCCGGCTGGCCATGGATGCCGATGGGTGGCGCGATATTTCCTGTGCCAACAGTATCGGCATCAGACGACGGCTGCTAACGCTGGCGTTGGCTACGGCTGCCGAGACGAGGGTGAGGAGCTGCAGGGGTCCAGAGAGAAGGTTGAACAGGGCAAGGATGGTCAGAGCAACGCCAGCGGTCAAGGGTTCTTCACTCAGCGTTGGGTGAATCACGAACGTCTGTACAAGAGAATTGGGGTAATAGGGTAGTTGATTTCCCAAAAAAAATGTTGGTAAGTCCCTTGGGTTATCAGTACAGACGGGTTCAAGAGTAATTTTGATCCGTCTCCCTGTCTGATCCAACCCAAAACAGTCATACACGTAAAATCCCACTCGTGCAAAAACAGGAGTGATTAATATACTTACCCGAATCACATAAAGACAGGCGCAGTGGCGTGGTGGTAAGACGTCGGCCTCCTAATCGGGAGGTCGTGAGTTCGAATCCCGGTCGCTGCCGCCTGGTGGGTTAAGAGTGGAGATTTTTCCGATCTCCCAGGTCAACTTATGTGCAGACCTGCTTGTGACTTAACCCCCTTCGTGTGTACACGCAAGCACAAGACCAAGTGCGCACGGAAAAGATCCTGTAATCCATGTCGGAGTTCGGTGGGTTATGGAAACACGAAAATACCCAGCATGCCTACTCAACGAAAGCGGAGTGAAGCTGACTATGCTCTCAGAGTATAGTGTGGGGAACCCATATGGGCAAACGAGCTCACACGTAACCAGAACAATTCTGGAACGCTGAAGAAGAAGAAGAAGAAGAATCACATAAAGCATTGACGCAGTCTGAGATGCTAAGGTCTGAAAAGGCTACCCGTCTTAAACAATTTTAAAGGGAAGCAACCCCACCACAAAAAGTGTAAATGGAGCCTTGGTAATGACCAGACCCGGGGAGTTACCTCCCATTGGTGTGTACTACATCACTACCGCTCCTCAACACGTGGTCAAGATCATACGGCTTTAACGGGGTTGGTGGGAGGGCATAAACTATGTGATTCGGGTAAGTATATTAATCAAATGAAAATTTATAATTAAAATTTTCGATTAAATTACATATTCTTACTCCGAATCACATAAAGCAGATAGCTTCAACAAGGCGGTGGGAAAGAAAAATCTAACTCACTCTAAAAATCCTTGCCAGAAACTGGCCCGCTGCCAACAAGTCAGGAAGGGCCCGGTGGGAAAGAAAAATCGAACTCACTCTAAAACCCTTGCCAGGAAGGGACCCGAGAACCGTCCTGATTGACAGCCGCGATGTCTCTCAGGCAAAACTTGCTAAAGACAACTTCAGAGAGCCAGTAAGCTGTGCCCAGCACTTCGTCCAATCTCCCGGACCGTAAAACGACCCAGGAAGAGACCCAAGCCCTGGATTTAATGAACCCGAGCCGAGTCGAGGGGAAAGACAAGCTGCCCCCCCCCCCTTTTCTATTGGAAGGAAATGTCAATGCCCTGGAACGATCCGTGCATAAGGTTGTCCACTCAGTGCTGAGTAGGACGAACCCTCCAGGTGACCGTAAGACAATCATGCCAAAGTATGCAAACCTTGGGATGGAGTGAAGACCAAAAAGGCCTGTGAGATAGAAGTCAGCTCAAGAGAAGAGTGACCGATCTCCACACAATGAGAGATAGAGACGCCTGAAAAAGCGTTCCTAAAATTCCAAGAACGTGAAGAAACGCTCACCCTCCAATGCACGCTGTACTGCTTCTCTGCGTTAGAGTCCAAGTCTAACCAAGACAAGAAACATAGTACTCCTGGGTAGTGACAGAAAAACGCCAAAGAAAGAAACTGGCTGCTATCTTTGACATCGTCACCCATAAAGCATGCTTGAGAAGGGTGCCGTAACCAGCAATCTAGCTGCCCTCAAAAGAGATGGTCGCCAGTTATCCTCTACCAGTCCCTGCGAAAGCAGAGAGAGATAGTACGAGGAAGCAGCGACTTACGATTGTGCGTAAGCAACCGGAAGTGCGGAAGTCACAGTGGTCGAAGCCTGGTGTGACCGGTGACCATGAACAAAATGGCTAAAAGCCAGAGTGTTCGCAGTTCAGTCTGCTTGTAGGTAATTGAATGTGAATCAAAAACCCAAAACAGAAAACCAGACTGGTAAGCATGCACGGAAAACCATGAAGCCGACCAGTCATAAGACTCCCGAGACAAGAGTTCTCAGGAAAAAACTGGAAGTTAACCTTCGCGGCCAAATCAAGAGCCTTCCTGAGTTTGGGTGAAAAACCAAAACGCGTCTGTCTACCTCTGAAAGACTGAGGGCCAGACGCGGAGATCAACGGGCAAACGCCGTAGTCATAGTTGCCTGTGGTAGAAGGGTGACTGTAAAAGGAAACCCGACCTAACGGAAGTCGTCCTGACTCACCCCATCTGCTGGCCGATGTGAATGCGTGTTGTATTGTGTAAAAAAATTCCATCTCACACGGCATAAATAAATCCCTGCGCCTTGAATATGTGCGCAATATAAATTGCATAAAAAAAAATAAAATTAAAAAAATTAAAAAAATCCCTGCGCTTAGAACTGTACCCACGGAATACGCGCGATATAAGCCTCATATTGATTGATTGATTGAAGATAGAAAGAGTCGAAATCCGAAGTCACAGGAACCGGAAACGCCATATTCAAACAGCGACAGGCAGGAGACTATTGCACAGGCCGAGGCTGAGAGCCGTGATGCCCGTAGGACAGCCATTGTTCCGAAGTACCCACAGTACGCAGGTAAACGTATGAAACGAAAGTTTCGGCTGCCAAATAAGATGCTGGGCTATGAGCCCACAGCAAAGAAACCGGAACATTAGCTAACCCTCTGCCCGAAGGAGAGGACTAGCCAAACTTGAGAGAGGTGGTAAGCCACAAAGGATGACTCCTCAAACATACATTGCCAAAGACAATGCCCCCTCATGAAAATCTGTATGTTACCTCCGAGGTCAACTCAAGCGCACCTTAACCCCTTGACTGCCTGCTACGAGTGTCACTCGTAGGTACACTTGATATCCCAGACGCCCAGCTACGAGTCACATTCGTGCTCAGCACGTCGTTGGTGTATGAGAAGCACAAACACGGTTAAAGGGAGGCAAGTGCTCCCAGTGTTGGAAGAACAGTTGGGGAGGAGTTGCAAACCTTTAATAATCTGGTTTCAGTTGATATTTCCGCGAATTGAACTAGATTTCTCGGAAATACCAAAACAAAGATCAAAGATGGCGGACCTCGGTGGTAGTGAAACGTGGAATGTGCATCACTGCCATCCAGTGATGGGGATTTTTATACCAGGCTTGTGTCTGTCCGAGTGCTTCCACACAAAGTTTGTGTTCTGGCAGTGACTTGGTGAGTAAACAGCTAATGTAAACCTCCCATTTTTTTTTTTTTTTAATTTTTAATTTTTTTAAATTTTTTTTTAATTTTTTTTTACACAATGCACATGCTTTCAAGCAGAATCACACTTTTAGTGATGTGTTTATTTTATTTGATTTTATTTTCTAAAAGTTACATATCTGATGAACATTTGTGTAAAATTTGACATCTCTAATTCAAAAAATAAAAAAATTATAGCACTTTTAGTAACAGTATACTGTGTTATGACTTTCGTCCCTGGCATATAGAATGCAGCAAATGAAAAAAATCGCGGCAGTCAAGGGGTTAAGTGTGGACGAAACACCAGAACGCGTCCGCTCGCTAGAGAAAGACAGAGTCCGACTCGGCGAAAGACAAACAAGGACCATAGTCCAGTTGCTTGTGGCAAGAAAGGGTGAACGGGGCAACGTGAAGACAGAAACCCCACCCAAACGGAAATCGTCCTGCCTCATCTCCTGCATAGGAAGAGAAATAAGGAAAGAATTGTCGAAATCCAAAGCCACAAGAACAGAGAAAGCAACCACCACCGCCGACAGGTGGAATGGCTGTTGCACAGGCTGAGGCTAAAAGCCTAGATGCCCTTAGGTCAGCCGTTGTTCCAAAAACCCTGACGTACCTACTTGACAGTCGGTGAGAGGAACAACCTCTCCGGTTAAAACCGGAAGTGCGACAGAAGAAGCAGCCCGTGGCTGAAACGACTGTTACACTGACTGAGGCCGGAAGCCAGTATGCCCGAAGGCCAGCCCTAGATCCGACCAGAAGAGACCTCGGCAGGTGCTCGAGCTGATGGACCTTGTTCGCTGTGTTAAGATCGGACTGATGCATAAGAATGTGAAAATATGCATCCGTCAGATCGATTGAAGTCGCCCGACCTCACCACTCCCACCATCCATTGACTGTGTACACAGACCATCCAATGAGAAAGTGCAGGGAGGGGACCCCCGCCATCACCAAAGTGGAGGGCGGAGGGGGGGTGAGCTCGGGAGCACTTCATTGGGGGTAAGGCTTGCTGCTAGAGCTGCCCCTCCCCCTGCCTGACACTGATCTTTTCCTCGAAACTCGAGATCCAGTCAGAGACAGCCTATTGGCTGCCGGTTTAGCTTGGCCAGAGGCCTGAGCCTGCTTCTCCTGAGGAGGCTAGCTCTGCTTTAACCCTTGCAGAGAGAAGTCGGAGAACTGCTGATCTATGTTCAACTGGATCTCCTTTCTTCTGGTATCAAACACCAGATGTTCAAAAGAGATCCCTCTACCATGGGCAAAAGCTCTCAAGGTGTCTCTCTTAGTCTGCTCGGTAAACTGAGAATACGAGAGAAACACGTCCCTCCGACACATGACTGTATGAGCGTAGTGAAGGGAGGACAGCCTCATTTGCTCTTCATTCACCCTAGCAAGGGCTGACCAAAAGAGTGGAGATGTCATCAGCGTCCTGATCCACACTAAGTGTGAAAGGATTCAGTGACTCCGTGAGAGAGCGAGAGAGCGCTCTAATGATCATCTCCGAGATTGAGGCAAGTTCCAAAAGCTGACGTCCAAATTCCTCCGAAGCGACAAGGGTGTTGTATGTGAACACAACACCCAAGTCCCTCTAAAACCTGCTTCACCAGCAGGGGAAGAAGTTCCTGCGTTACCGGTAAAGGTGTACGCGGAAGAGCAAAGGACGACAACAAGTTCCGACCCGGCTTCGGCAAAGTGAACTTCTTATGACAAGATGGAACAAAAGTCGAAGCCTGTGTAGCCAAAGCCAGCCAAGGCTGAGCGTGTTCCGGAACTGAACCGTGATGAACGAGCAGCAGAACCGGAACACTGGGGATACCACTTCCGGGAGGAGATGGTCTAGCCAAAACCTGCGAAAGGTGGTACACACCGAAGGTGACTCTCGAACCGGAAGTAGGAATTCTCCTCCTTCGCGGAACGGAAGTCCGACATCGCCGACTGAGCAACCAAAGCGGAAGCAGCCGAAGCCGATGTACCCTCCGGAAAGTATCTGGAAGTAACCTCCGCAGCAGCTTCGAGAGCAGCCAAGAGCTTCGACGGAAATCCAGAACATGACCGGAAACCCGTCCACCCGGAAACCGTCCTGACTCAACCCCTACTGTATGAGGGTAAGAGTAAGAGGAGGTAACATCCGAAGCCACCAGAACTGAATAGGCAGTAGCCGCAACACCCAACAGGTGAAGTGACGACTGTCCCGGCCGAGGCTGAAAGCCTGAATGCCCGTAGGCCAGCCGCTGTTCCTCACTCACTCGAGAGGAAGCGTCAGGAAGAGGAACAGTGTATCCGGACAGAGCCGGAAACGCAACAGACAAAGCCGCACAATGCGGAAGCGAAGGTTGCGTGGACTGGGGCCGGAAGCCCGAACGCCCGTAGGCCAGTCCACGGTCAACTCCAGTCAAGACCGCAACGTGTACTTGCAATGGAGGACCTATGCTTCCTGTAAACGGAAGCGCAGTGCCGGAAACGGCTACCGCCCTTGCTCTGAAAACGCCAATCCCCACGACGAGGCAAAGGTGAGGTCAGAACAGAAGTGGACTGGGGCCGGAAGCCCGAGCGCCCGTAGGCCAGTCCACGGTCAACTCCAGTCAAGACCACTGCGGGTACATGAGATGGAGGACCTTCGCTTCCGGGAAAAGCCAGAAGCGCGACTACCGGAAACGGAAGCCGCCTTTGCTCTGAAACACCCGTGCACGCAATGTGAATTGGGGGAGTCAGAACAGAAGTTTGCCGGTTGTGATCCTGTACCAAAGAACTGTGTCCCAAAAGGGAGTATCCGGTAGCCTCACGAGGGCCGATGGACCAGTTCGACTTACCGCAGTGTCAACCACGGAGGCAGAAGACAAAGAAGCAAGGAGATCCTCCCCGGAAATCGTCGCCGACGGCCATCAACGACACCAAAAAGCGAGCGTCACCCTTTATGTGATTCGGAGTAAGAATATGTAATTTAATGGGAGTTTCAGCCCATGAACGAAGAAGAAGAAGAAGAGTTGACGTGAATGAATGTATGGTGTTGATCAAGGTATCACTATCAGAATGCAGTGTTGAACAACACAAACAATGTATGCCATGACTGTATTCATACCAAAAAAACCACTCTCTCTCTCTCTCTGTCTGGAGTGTGATAAACGTTTGTTTCAGAGTGGAAAACAACCATCTAAACCATAAAGTTGTTGGTATTTGCTTGTTTATGGTTTTACTGTCACACATGAAAACAATAATTTGACATATGTGACTGGTACATGCAGAAATAGACATAGGACACACACTGACACAGATGCAGACACACATAAACATTCACAAACATAGACATAAATAAAGACAGACACAGACACACCAAAATACACATTTTTAATTGAGTTAAACACTGAGACATCATTCTTGTGTACAATGTTACATAAATGTCTAGCTAATGTTCACACAGCCATTGCACGTTCATTGCAGTGCTGCGGGGGGTATCTACAGAATCTTACAAGGAATACTTCTCATGTGAAAAATGAGAACTTTACATTCACACAGAAACCACACACACACACACACACACACACACACACACACACACACACACACACACACACACACACACACACACACACACTCAAACAAAAGAAAGGGGGGAGGGGAACATTTTGATAACAATATTGGTTACATACATACCAGCATCGCGCCAATGACAGGAGCAGCCATGCCAATCACACCTGCAAACCAAAAGAAAAGCAACAGTTTCAACAACACTATTATAAATAATCTTTTATCTATCAAATTGTTTGTTACTTTTACAACCATTATAACAAAGTAACACTCTTTTTCATGTAGCGGGATGTGTATAAATCTTATCATTTTTTTGTTCTCTCCAATGAATCTGAACCCACCAAATGGAAGTTCTGATCTACACATACTGTAAAATGAAAATCTTGATTACAACAATAACTCCATTACATATCATTGTAAAGTAACGTATGAACCTTTAACAATGACTGGAAGGCATATACACTGGTTTCCCACAGACCAGACCACCATCTACCCCTGTATACTCTTCCTCGTAAATTCTTTCTACCATTTTTATTTTCGAAAACAGCCTTCATTGGATCTTACCCATAAGTCCCTTGAGACACGCATGGGGTATAAGATAGCGAATCTCGTCAGAGCGAGTGTGTTCCACGCTTTGAATGAAGGCCTCTTCCCACGCCAGAAGCTTCACCGCCCTGATGCCCTGAATCAGCTCGTTCACTTTCTTCACACGCTTGTCTGATTGAACCTGAAGGGCAGCAAACAAATAACTGTTACATGAGGAGGTGTCAAATGTGTTAGGGGGAGCCTATATACATCTGATATGTATGTTATAATAAGCAGAATATAGCACCTACTTTCTGAAGGAAACAGTGCTCTGGATACAACTTATGACACTGACAAACAGTGTGCTTCAACTCTCATTTGAGTCATTAGTATATCTATTATATTTTCAGTTAAAAAGGACTGTCCAAGCTGCAGAATTTCAAAAAGAAACTGAAACACTGACCCTTTCTTTTGAGACTAAAAATATTGAGACTATGAGACCTTAAAAGAAAGATAGTTGTATCATGCAAGTAAGTTTACAGGTTTTAATAAAGGGTTAATAAAATCTGATAAAAAAAAATTCTTAAAAGAGAAGCGATCTTGAAACATATGGTCTTAAAAGAAGTTGAAACTGTCCTCCAACACTTTTGCACATATTACTCAACCAAAATCGCTGTATTTTCTACTACAGTGGTACCTGTGATGTAGGGCCCCTCCGAT
The DNA here is from genome assembly GCF_037325665.1 of Littorina saxatilis. Taxonomy (NCBI): domain Eukaryota; kingdom Metazoa; phylum Mollusca; class Gastropoda; order Littorinimorpha; family Littorinidae; genus Littorina; species Littorina saxatilis. The sequence goes on along the minus strand of NC_090253.1, from coordinate 22,492,378 downwards.
GAAAGGATGCCTCCCGGGAGAAGACACCTTCTTTTGTCCATTTGTCTTCTTCTTCTTCTTCTGCGTTCGTGGGCTGAAACTCCCACGTACACTCATGTTTTTTGCACGAGTGGAATTTTACGTGTATGACCGTTTTTTACCCCGCCATTTAGGCAGCCATACGCCGTTTTCGGAGAAAGCATGCTGGGTATTTTCATGTTTCTATAACCCACCGAACTCTGACATGGATTACAGGATCTTTTTCGTGCGCACTTGGTCTTGTGCTTGCGTGTATACACGGGGGTGTTCGGACACCGAGGAGAGTCTGCACACAAAGTTGACTCTCAGAAATAAATCTCTCGCCGAACGTGGGGACGAACTCACGCTGACAGCGGCCAACTGGATACAAATCCAGCGCGCTACCGACTGAGCTACATCCCCGCCCCTGTCCATTTGTCTAATACACCTGTCACGACAGGCCCCCTGCAATGTAGGGACACCTTCGGCTCGTCCCCAAAGTGTCCTTTCATCACAGGTACCACTGTGTTAAGAAATAAACCTAAAATTCAAAGAACAACACTAACCAAGACTTTCTTTTGCATCTTGGACATGCAGACTCCCAGGAAGTACATGACAGGAGCGCAGACAACAACGAACAGCCCACCAATCACAGCGCTGATTCCCAACTTCCAGTACAGAATCCCCAGAGCGATGGTCACCTGAAAACAAGAAGGAATCTATTGTCAAAAGGGCACTGAATTGAATTATAGGCTCACAATCAAACATGGCAAGTAACAGCTGTCTGTCTGTATATCAGGCATGGGAATCGAAAAAAGTCAAAAAGGCTGAAAATATGTAAGTAATAGCAAAGTCGACGGTGCAAAGCGCCTAGGCTTACCAGGGGGGTCCGGGGAATTTTTTCTCTCCAAAGAACCCAAATGGTGCAATTTGGTGTCATCTGAGCTCCAAGTTTGCCATTAAATTCAGTTATTAGAACCATTTTTGTCTCCCCCATTTATTTTTTTGGCGGACACTTGCTTTTTCGGCGAAAAAAAAATAATTCAGCGAAAATTTGCCTTTCGGCGGACAATTCCTATGCCTGCAGGCTGTCTGTCATTCCATTCTAACATGGCAATTAACAGCTGTCTGTCTGTATAGCACTCTCCTCCTCAAAATATGCTTAAAATGAGTTCTCAATTACAATGCACAGCTGCAAAAGCAGAAAATGTCAGCGGAAAATGTCAGCGGGAAAACATCAGCACGAAGGAATGTGATGTTTCAAGAGGACCACAGTTCACACAAGTTAGAAAAGATACATCAGTGGCATGCCTCGCTAATAAAATCAAAAGCAAAAATAAGGATGCAAACATTGGACATACAAGCACGAAAATCTGTTTAATTGTTTTTGATGTTGTCATTATTTGTGCGTTTTCACACATTTCTTACGCTTTTTTGTGCAAGCAAAATCTTACAGTAAGAGGCCATAAACAGGTATGATAATCCATTCCCTGCTAACTCAAACACTCTAGCTCATCCACTAAGTTATCACAAAAATAAAAGTACCTGTACTGGAACTGCCCATATGTAATGAACGAAGAAGAAGAAGTACATGAGGAAAGTAGAGTCGACGGACATGTTGTTCATGATTTGCCCGACTGTAAGCTTCCCGTTGCTGAGTACTAGTGAAGACATCCTCAAGGATTTGCTGTACACCATTGCCTAGATGACAAAAAAATAAGACCAATGGTTATAGATATTAATCAACAAAGAAATCATCATTTGACTTTCTCATTGGCCAGCAGCAAATTGTATCATATGGTTTCATCTCCAAATGAACAACCATAATCAATAAGACAGACATACACTGATACAGACAGACAGAAACAGAAAGAAAGACATAGCACAAAAAAACAAGAGAAAGAGAAAGCTAGAGAGAGCAAGAAAAATAAATAGGAAGCAAGACAGTCACACAGAGAGAATGTCATATTTTCAAGGCTACAAGGCACTTTGTTAAATAAGGTGCAACACTATGCAACAACGATTGTGATGCCAAGGTCATGATAGCAGAAACTTGCATATCATTACAGAGGGAATGTAATGTTAATCGATGCGGGTACATGTGCACTCTTCTTTAGTCATACACAAGTTGGTACCAGTCAATAGGGTGCAGGGGTTGACTAACAAAATTGCACATAATAGTCCCAAAAGTAAGGTCACTTAACAGCTGAGGGATAAAATGATCCAAAACATCAAATACAACATTATCCCGTTTCAAACGTTCTCACCTGAATGGCAGAGCGAAGGCGAACCCCTTCGCGAATGACAAGAAAATGATGGTTCTGGAGAAACGTGTTCTGCAAAACTGATGCAAGAAACAACATCACCGAGAGAGTGTACCCATTCCAGAAAAACTGCTCCACCGTCACAGTAGGATGCGTCTGAAAAAAAAGAAAAGAAAGAAAGTTTCCCTGTGAGATTATAATTTATACACTATCTTAACATGACTCGGAGGAAAAAGAAGGTTAATACAGACTGAGAGAAAGAGAGAGAGAGAGAGAGGGTAAGACACAGACAAACACATACAAACAGAAAGATACGCACCTGCGCGCGCACGCACACACACACACATGCGCACACGCACACACACACACACACACACACACACACACACACACACACACACACACACACACTCACGACAGACACCCACACAGACAGAGAAACATTTGAACCTGTCTATACAGGACTGGGTGGTCGAGTGGTAACGCACTTGCGCTCGGAAGCGAGAGGTTGTGAGTTCGACCCTGGGTCAGGGCGTTAGCAGTTTTATCCCCCCTTTCCTAACCTAGGTGGTGGGTTCAAGTGCTAGTCTTTCGGATGAGACGAAAAACCGAGGTCCCTTCGTGTACACTACATTGGGGTGTGCACGTTAAAGATCCCACGATTGACAAAAGGGTCTTTCCTGGCAAAATTGTATAGGCACAGATAAAAATGTCCACCAAAATACCCGTGTGACTTGGAATAATAGGCCGTGAAACGTAGGATATGCGCCGAAATGGCTGCGATCTGCTGGCCGATGTGAATGCGTGATGTATTGTGTACAAAAATTCCATCTCACACGGCATAAATAAATCCCTGCGCCTTGAATCCGTATGTTGAAATATGCGCGCAATAACAAGCTGCATAAAATAAATAAACAAGCCATAGGATCGATTGTACTTAGTTATAACTGTACACAAAAAACCATGCCTTAACCTCCCCACCTCTACAGCCAGACACTGCCAATCTAAAAACACACATACGATGGACGCCCCCCCATTCAGACATCAACGAATCTGAGAAAATCAGGTCTGCGTGTATTCATGGCGATCAGATCAGGAAAATCAGGTCTTAAAAAGGAGGGAGTCTGAAAATAGGGGAAAATTTACAGACGTATTAGAACAGAAAATCTGAGCCAAAAAAGTATTAGAAGGTAGGGAGTCTTAAATTGAGGAGTCCTGAATTGGGGGTCTCAAACCCGGGGTTCCACTGTCCACAGACAGTACAGTGGGACCCCCCTTTTAAGACCCCCCCCCCCCCAATTTAAGACTCCCTCCTTTTCAAGACCTTGTTTTTTTCAGACTTTCTGTTCATGATCTCTGTAAAATGACCCCCATTTTAAGACTCCCTCCTTTTTAAGACCTTGTTTTTTTCAGACTTTCTGTTCATGATCTCTGTAAAATGACCCCCATTTTAAGACTCCCTCCTTTTCAAGACCTTGTTTTTTTCAGACTTTCTGTTCATGATCTCTGTAAAATGACCCCCATTTTAAGACTCCCTCCTTTTCAAGACCTTGTTTTTCTCAGACTTTCTGTTCATGATCTCTGTAAAATGACCCCCATTTTAAGACTCCCTCCTTTTCAAGACCTTGTTTTTTTCAGACTTTCTGTTCATGATCTCTGTAAAATGACCCCCATTTTAAGACTCCCTCCTGTTCAAGACCTTGTTTTTTTCAGACTTTCTGTTCATGATCTCTGTAAAATGACCCCCATTTTAAGACTCCCTCCTTTTTAAGACCTTGTTTTTTTCAGACTTTCTGTTCATGATCTCTGTAAAATGACCCCCATTTTAAGACTCCCTCCTTTTTAAGACCCAATTTTCTATTTTCTAAAAAAACAAGAAGGGCAAAGCCCATACGACTCACATGCTTGACCTAAACCTAGCAATGACATCATACACTAAGAACTGCTTTACACATTTTTCCTACCAAAATACATGTGACCTTGACCCAAGGTCAAGGTCATCCAAGGTCATGCAACACAAAGCTGTTAATTCAAGACATAGGAAGTACAATGGTGCTTATTGGCTCTTTCTACCATGAGATATGGTCACTTTTAGTGGTTCACTACCTTATTTTGGTCACATTTCATAAGGGTCAAAGAGACCTTGACCTTGATCATATGTGACCAAATTTGTCTCATGATGAAAGCATAACATGTGCCCCACATAATTTTTAAGTTTGAAACAGTTATCTTCCATAGTTCAGGGTCAAGGTCACTTCAAAATATGTATACAATCCAACTTTGAAGAGCTCCTGTGACCTTGACCTTGAAGCAAGGTAAACCAAACTGGTATCAAAAGATGGGGCTTACTTTGCCCTATATATCATATATAGGTGAGGTATTCAATCTCAAAAACTTCAGAGAAAATGTGAAAAATGTGAAAAATAGCTGTTTTTTAGACAACATTTATGGCCCCTGCGACCTTGACCTTGAAGCAAGGTCAAGATGCTATGTATGTTTTTTGGGGCCTTGTCATCATACACCATCTTGCCAAATTTGGTACAAATAGACTGAATAGTGTCCAAGAAATATCCAACGTTAAAGTTTTCCGGACGGCCGGACGGCCGGACGTCCGGACGGACGTCCGGACGGACGGACGGACGGACGGACGGACGACTCGGGTGAGTACATAGACTCACTTTTGCTTCGCATGTGAGTCAAAAAAGGGGGAGGGGTCTCTGTAAAATGACCCCCATTTTAAGACTCACTCCTTTTTAAGACCCAATTTTCTAAAAAAAAAAAAGGGGGGGGGTCTCTGTAAAATGACCCCCATTTTAAGACTCACTCCTTTTTAAGACCCAATTTTCTAAAAAAAAAAAAAAAAGGGGGGGGGGTCTCTGTAAAATGACCCCCATTTTAAGACACTCCTTTTTAAGACCAAATTTTCTAAAAAAAAAAAAAAAGGGGGGGGTCTCTGTAAAATGACCCCCATTTTAAGACTCACTCCTTTTTAAGACCCAATTTTCTAAAAAAAAAAAAAAAGGGGGGGGGGGGGTCTCTGTAAAATGACCCCCATTTTAAGACTCACTCCTTTTTAAGACCCAATTTTCTAAAAAAAAAAAAAAGGGGGGGGGGGGGTCTCTGTAAAATGACCCCCATTTTAAGACTCACTCCTTTTTAAGACCCAATTTTCTAAAAAAAAAAAAAAAAGGGGGGGGGGGGGGGGTTTCACTGTACCTCTCTTGCACTCCACAAATTCTTCACTTTCAAAATTCTCACCCTTTTGACAGTGAGGTTTGCAAATGACTCCTTCACATCATAAGCATAGTTGACAATGTTGGGAGGGGGTCTCCACTGTACACAGACAATACTTCTCCTCCACTCCACACATTCTTCACTTTCAAAATTCTCACCCTTTTGACAGTGTGGTTTGCAAATGACTCCTTCTCCTTCACATCATAAGCATAGTTGACGATGTGCTCAATACAGATGGGTCCAACAAACGCCAGCAAATCCCCAAGCAGACGATACAAAGCTGCAAGGAGCAGAAGTTTCCAGAATGCCTTGAGATAACTTTTGGTAAGCGAAGGGGCCCGTTTCTCCTGGATTGCCCGTGCCTGTCAAATTTAGGGAAAAGAACGGTCAAAGAACGAGCATTTCAAATAACTTAGAGAGAGGGAGTGGGGTGAGATGCAGAGAGAAAGAGAGGGGGAAGCAGGGAGAGAGAGAGAGAGAGAGAGAGAGAGAGAGAGAGAGAGAGAGAGAGAGAGAGAGAGAGAGAAGAGAGAGAGAGAGAGAGAGAGAGAGAGAGAGAGAGAGAGAGAGAGAGAGAGAGAGAGAGAGAAAGAGTGTGTCTGTGTGTGATGTGCATCCATGAGTGTATGTGTGTGTGTGTGTGTGAGTGTGTGTGTGTGTGTGTACATGCGTGCGTTTGCATGCATTATTGCATATCTTAGCATGTGCCAGTGATGTTCCGAGGCGTCGGTCATCGGTCATAGACCGATTTAGGTTGTAAAATGACCGATTGCAAACACCTCTGTCCCGTCAAATGTCCGATCCGATCGCGAAGTCAGCGGTCATTGTCCGATAGTATTACGTCTAGAGCGGTCACTGCAAGAAGAATCTGTACAAACGGAAGTATCAAACCCCGTTAAAACGAGTTCGAATCGGGGCCTACTTGAACTTCAATTTTCACTCTCGGTCGAACAATAACACAAGGGACGCAACTCTCGACCGAACAATATTACAAGAGCCACAACTCTCGCTACTTTTGACAGCGACACACTTCCGCCGCCACATTTCTGCAAAGATGCCGCCGAAGAAAAAGGTTTGCGTGGGAAAAGGGCAGACACTTTTTAGTGGCTTTGTTAAAAAAAGGACGACACGGACAGTCAAGTTGCAGACCGTTTTTACCCCGCCATGGAAGTTAAAGAAGGATAGAAAGCTGTTCAAGCTCACTGAAAATGATCACGTGTGACATTCTGAAGTGTGTGAAAGATCACTTGTCACTTATGACATTAATTCTGAAGCTGTGTGTGTGTGTGTGTGCGTGTGTGTGTGTGTGTGAAAGATCACTTATGACATTCTGAAGCATGAGTCTGTGTGTGTGAAAGTAACCCTACTGAACACTTGCATTTAAAATAATAAAATAAATTTGGAACTGTTCACTTTTTATTTGCCTTTATTCATATATATTCTGAGTCATCTAAAAAGGTTAGGTGCCATGATTGGTTCGCTTGATCTGAATGTCCTATTGTTTTTTTTTGTAGTCAGGACATGATGTCCTATTAGTTTTTTGATTCAGGACATTTTGTCCTGTTGCCCTCCAGTCCTAGGAACATCACTGATGTGCATAATTATGTTCAGAACAGCAATTGAATCATTGCTTGTATGAGCAAGTGCATGTTTTTTTCTAATAGACATACAGAGAGAGACAGACGTAGACAAACACACTTATACACAAAGCGCTGTCCTTTTACCTTTTCCTCTTCAAAAATCATCTGCAGTTTCTTGTAATGTTTGATGGCCCTTTCACTCTGCAAAATGAAAGCAAAGAAAGGATTGGTGCTCCAAGCTCAATGGAATTTTGCACTATCTGTTCCAGGCACAAAAACACATAGAACATTCACTATAACATCCCTACCTCCCCGCCACCACACAGGCACATTCACTCAGAACACAAACACACACACACACACAGACTGACACACAAAAACACATAGAACATTCACTATAACATGCCTACCTCCCCACCGCCACACAGGCACATTCACTCTGAACACAAACACACACACACACACACATACTGACACACAAAAACACACAGAACATTCACAATAACATGCCTACCTCCCCACCACCACACAGGCACATTCACTCTGAACACACACACACACAGACTGACACACAAAAACACATAGAACATTCACTATAACATCCCTACCTCCCCACCACCACACAGGCACATTCACTCTGAACACAAACACACACAGACTGACACACAAAAACACACAGAACATTCACAATAACATGCCTACCTCCCCACAGGCACATTCACTCTGAACACAAACACACACAGACTGACACACAAAAACACATAGAACATTCACTATAACATGCCTACCTCCCCACCACCACACAGGCACATTCACTCTGAACACAAACACACACAGACTGACACACAAAAACACACAGAACATTCACAATAACATGCCTACCTCCCCACAGGCACATTCACTCTGAACACAAACACACACAGACTGACACACAAAAACACATAGAACATTCACTATAACAATTAACATGCCTACCTCCCCACCACCACACAGGCACATTCACTCTGAACACAAACACACACACACACACACAGACTGACACACAAAAACACATAGAACATTCACTATAACATGCCTACCTCCCCACCCCCACACAGGCACATTCACTCTGAACACAAACACACACACACACACGCAGAGACTGACACACAAAAACACACAGAACATTCACAATAACATGCCTACCTCCCCACTGGCACATTCACTCTGAACACAAACACACACAGACTGACACACAAAAACACATAGAACATTCACTATAACATGCCTACCTCCCCACCACCACACAGGCACATTCACTCTGAACACAAACACACACACACACACACACACAGACTGACACACAAAAACACATGACATAGAACATTCACTATAACATGCCTACCTCCCCACCGCCACACAGGCACATTCACTCTGAACACAAACACACACACACACAGACTGACACACAAAAACACATAGAACATTCACTATAACATGCCTACCTCCCCACCACCACACAGGCACATTCACTCTGAACACAAACACACACACACACACACACACAGACTGACACACAAAAACACATAGAACATTCACTATAACATGCCTACCTCCCCACAGGCACATTCACTCTGAACACAGACACACACAGACTGACACACAAAAACACATAGAACATTCACTATAACATGCCTACCTCCCCACCACCACACAGGCACATTCACTCTGAACACAAACACACACACACACACACAGACTGACACACAAAAACACATAGAATATTCACTATAACATGCCTCCCTCCCCACCACCACACAGGCACATTCACTCTGAACACAAACACACACACACACAGACTGACACACAAAAACACATAGAACATTCACTATAACATGCCTACCTCCCCACCGCCACACAGGCACATTCACTCTGAACACAAACACACAGACTGACACGCAAAAACACACAGACACACATTGTCACACAAAAACATACAGATTCACACACACACACACACACACAGAGAAAACAAACAGATTGACACACAAGCACACACACACACACACATGCATACACACAAACAATACATACAGATACACAGAAACAAGTAACATCTGTATATATATATATTTATTGTGGAATGTGTGTGCACTAAAACTCAGTGAATCATTAACAAAATGTAATTATGTGCTGATCGATTATGTACAAAATGGAAAAAGGAATCTTAACAAGAGTCTAGTAAGTACATTCAAGTTTATGATATATATATATGTGGTTGTGCACAGTATTGGGCCAAATATCAGGGACATAAGCACTCAATTTTAAAAGTGCTTAAATATGCTTTTAACATGTTTTTATGTAGGAGACATATGGCTCTAATAACAAAATAAGCAAAACGAACATTTTGTGTACCGGATTTTACATAATCATAGATGTTAATAGAGGTACCTTTGAAATATGATGTAAGTAACGCACTTTTCATTGCTGTCCTAGCAGGCAAGTTTTTAAAACTACAAAACTGTAATTGTGCATGATAAATAAGTACTCAAATGTCAAAGGAACCGAGTCTTTACTTCATCTTCAGACATTAAAATTAAGGTTATATTGGAGGCATTGAAGGTGGACACCGTTACTTACGTCATTCTGTATCAAAAAAGTTTACTATGTAACTGCCTTCAGAGTGTATTGATCGATTTTTTGAATGTTTCTGATATTAATAGACCCCTTAGTAATGTGCAAATAAAAATGTGATTAAAATCTGCAAGAAGTCCTTCTGAAACAAGTGAGTGACGTAAGTAACGGAGACACCAAAGAGACTTGACTTATTCCTGTAGACTCCCTGTGGAGCATAGGGCCGCAGACACCAAAGAGAAGTTATCCAAAATTAATGACTTTTTTTTTGTAGTTTTTGTGTCAATTGCAGTTCTATTTCATCAAAAAACAGTGTTTATTCACTCAGACATGGGAAATATACTTCAATGATACCATGTAAATGTTTTGATAGATACTGGTTAAAAATTAATGTGTTAATAAACAATATGTCAGTGTTATGAATGTCATGAGAACATGAAAACAGAAGGTTCCTATCAATCATGACAGCAAAGATGAACATTGATTGACAAAGTGTTAAATAATTCAGTAAAAAAAATGCTTGAGATCAAAATACAATACCTCCTTAAAGTGCATCCAGATTTTGATGACGTTCGTAACATCGGACATGCTGCCATTTTCCTTTCTCGGCAAAGCAAAGTGAAACTACGTGGGTTTGAATGCACTAATGCATCATATTTTTGAAAGATCAGTACTTCAATTAAATAAAATATGTATTCTTTATCAATAAAAGTGTAAAACTATACCTGTTTTTGGCGTTTGGACACCTTGAGCGTCGGAGAGAAGCAAACATTGCCTCACATATGTATTCCGTCCGTAACATGAAAAAAATGGCGGACACCACACTGTTTTCGGTTAATTTCAACCAATCAGAAGCTTTCTCGCTATTCAGTGCTGAATATAAGCTTTACTTTGTCGATTTCCGTTCGTTTCAACTGAAGTCGTCTGCTCCAAGTGCAAGGTATCTTGAGAGCAGCGGAACATTGTGTTCATAACCATCAGACACCAAATCACTTTTTCGACCTTTCATCCCCTTAAAGGCATATGTACGCGCTCCCGTGTTTACAAAGTGTAGTTTGCCCATAATCGATGTCAAACGCACCATAAGACCATGTAATGACGATATGTCGCCATGCGCGGACCATATACATGCATTACAGCTTGTTTTAGAGTCTCAAAAACTTTGGATGTAAACAAAGACGCGGAGTTATTTCCCTTGCGTCAACGCTACCTCTGTTGGCAAATCTATAAATAGGACGATCCAGATCAAAATGAAAATTAACATATCTCAACATTGAAGGGGTCCTAGACCACAATATTTTGCAGGGAACTTAATTTAGCATGTCTCCAGCTGTTGGTAAAGCAATTAGCGTGTATAGTCATCGAGTACATATGGCTTTAAGCGCGAAGGTTTCGAATCATAACTTACTATGGTTGATTTAATTTGAAGATTTGGCCTGTTGTAATTACTTTGTATATACTTGCGAAGCCTTGATAAGAATACAATCACTGGGCGAGGGAAAACGGAACTCGAAAGTGGACACGGCTAGTGACGAACATCATGCAATTTTCAGCATCACGTCACACGCTTTTGCCCGTGAAACAAAATGGAACACCTTCTTTTATGAATGAAAACACTCTTTGTTTTTAGCTTTAACTTATTTTCAGTTCTTATTTGACATCGGCAGCCTTGCAATCAGGCTTTGAAATGTGTTACCCTCGTGTGTCCTCTTTTCAGTCGGGATTTTGACAGGATTCGACAACAACAACAAATTATATAAAATAAGTCATTAACTTTTTTTTATCAATATGGGTATGAAAATGTAGCTAAATAAACAGAGAACAAGATGCAGTATGAAAACTTTGGTTTTTATTGATACATTTCTAGCTAGTTTTGCTAGAATCATGAGTAGGTAATTTTACAGTAGTTTGGCCCAATACCGTGCGCAACCACATACATATTCCAACCTTTGGCAGTTCTCCCAAATCGCTGAGAGTCAACGGTCGCTTGTAGCCCAGAACAAGAACGTCGGTTATCCACCAGTACACTGCTTTAGAGAGGAGGTTGACATAGGACTGGATGTACTTTGTCTGTTCTAGGTCCTTGGGTGGTTTCAGACGACAACTTCTTGAAAAGAAGGCATATTTCTGCAAGAGATGGGTCAGCTTAAAAAAAATACATGTACATATAACTCTCCGTGAGTGAGTTTGTTGAGGATGTATGGTAAAGAGTTAAGATTCCCAGAAATTACCACTGTCATTTATAATTGTATAATTAAACTCAATGTCAATAAACAAATACCCACACACCCCCCACACACAACCCTTCCCATCAAGAGTCCAAGTATTCTTCCGAGAATACTTATCTTGGGCTATCTTGGACAAGAAGAAGTAGCAGACAGGCAGCTGCCTCATAACTTTTTCCTCGGGTGTATCTCTCTTTAAATATATGTTACACAAGTTAAATGCCAACATGCAAATATCACACAACTTTTACAATTACAGAAACAGTAAGTCAAACAGACACATGCATGCGAAAACACACACACCCAGATACACACACACACACACCCTCTCACCCCTTTCACAATCCCCTCCCACCTCCACACACACCCATCCTACCCGAATTATAGCCACCCTTCTGCCTACATTGCCCCCACACATTCCAATTTTTACTATCATCTCACCTGCAGTCTTAACAGGTTGAGCTCCACGATGAAGAGAGCAATGTAAAGGGCGATGACCACCCAAGCCAGCCACATCTTGAGGTGCAGCCAGGTGATGTCGTTCTTGTACATGGAGAACACCTTCAGGAACTTGAGGCTGAAGGACGTAGGCCAGTAGAACAGCAACGCCAGAAGAAACTTTGGAGAGTTCCAGATCTCCACCTTGTGGTAGTAGATGATCCCGACCAAGGAGCCAAGAAAGGCCAAGCACTGTGGGACAAAGGCGTGGTAGTTGGTGGTGTCGGGGTCGTTGGCGTCCGAAATGAAACCCTCAGCGACTTCGATGATGAGAATTGTCAGCAGCATGAGGTTGAGGATCCACCGGAAGTTGTGGCCCTGGTATGATCAATATATTTGATGAATGTATTGTAAAGATGAAGTACAAGTTTACAACTCAAGTGTCAGTTGTTGGAGCTAGCTCTAGAAATCATGAACAACAAATTTAGTCCATCCTTGTTATGGTTTTCAACTTTTTTGAGCTGATGGTAACAACTGAACCCCTGCCAAGGCCACACACAAAAAATAGTCTGTTTACAGTATCCCAACCGATTCTATTTTTTTGCGCGACCCTAGACTTTTTTTGGCATTTGGGGGGAGAAAAAAAGAAGAAAAAAATCTTTGTTTTTTGGCAAAATAACTTAAAAATATGGTTTTTGGGAAAAAATTAAATAAACAAAATTAAAAACAAAATCCCGACCTACCGACCCTATTTTTTGGGCCTATGTTACCGTAAACAGACTTTTTTTTATGCCCTAGTCCTCCCCCCCCCCCCCCCAAGAAAATTACACCCGATATGGTTTTCTATATATATATATTCTGTGACAAAGAAACGAAAAAAGACAACAACATTTTTAATCTCACTGCATGTAAACGAGTATAAGCTATATAACTATTGACAGAGAGAACTCTTTCCAAAGCAAAGTAGGGGATGCTGACATTACTACTACTACTTTCACATGGTACAGTCTCACATCACTCCTTACTGTTCCTATCAACATGGACACATCCCTAAATCTGGTTAAAAAAAAAAAGTTTAAAAAAAAACTTGATTCAAATACATGCATGAGGTCGCCACAGTGCCGCCTCAACTTTGCAAATAGGCAAAAAATATGTCATCAAAGATTCAAACACTTTAAACCCCCAAAATGTGAAGAAAAACGTCATGAATGATCTGGAATAATTCACATGTAAAATCAAATGTATACATCTGTCTAGTAGTTTTCTGGGAATTGCACTGCATGTACCATCCTGAACTCAGGTCAAAATGAGTTCGGCTCATTCTCTCCCTGACCGGACGCTACAGTCCTACGCGAATCTATCAAAACAAAAATACAGAGTTATCTCCCATATGGTTTTCGCGAGCACTGATCTAAATTTGAGATCAGTGTTCGCGAGACGAAAATGATTGCAGATTGGCCAACTTCGACAGTGATCTCCGCTCTGTTCTTCACAGTTACGATAAAGACATCGTTCTAAGGTCAAAACAAGTCGAAATTTTGGGACTGCTGCCGGAAGGAGACCGTAATATATGGTTTCATCACTGTCAACTGGTTACAGAAAAAATCGTCTGCTCCAGTTAGCGCCGAAACCAAACGGTTGATTATCACGTGACACTTTTGCCATATTTAGAGTTGTTTGCACAGTAAATACAGCCGCGAAAAATAGCTCGCTTGAAACTGTCTTACATATCAATTCCTAAAGTTGTAATTAAAAAATTATAAAACACCATGAAAAATCATTATCGACGATCGCGAATCTGCTTATATATCAATAATACATTACAAAAAGCTCTAAATATATGTAAAAAAAAATCAGTTTCCTTACCAGACAAGGAAACTCAAGGCATCCTGTCAGGGAGAGAATGAGCCGAACTCATTTTGACCGGAGTTCAGGATGAGCATGTACATGCACACACATACCCTCTCCATTCCCAGTCTAGCTACCACAACACATTTAGTCAAATATTAACAGCTATTGTGTTTTCAGCGTAGCAATAGGGTCCGATATTTAGACGAGACAAGTTACTACAATGCCGACGAGTCGAAGACGAGTCGCATTATACTTGTTCGAGTCTAAATATCGGACCCTATTGCTACGCTGAAAATACAATAGCGATTATAAAGCTGTTCTGACCTTGATTTGTTGTTCCAAACTTACAAAATGACAGTTTTTGCGTCGATGCGTTGATCTCAGGTTTTGATAGCAGACGCCGTTTCTTATGCGCATTAGTTTTGCGCAGGCGCCACACTGACTTGGGAAAAAAACCTCGATTTGACAACACAGCTGTTAAACAGCTTTTTATTAGTTCATTCGTATACAACAAAAAGAAGTTTGAGTTTTTTTTAATTTTGAACAAGACTACTAATGAAGAAGACCAAAACACAACATCAACGGAAAACTAGAAACAACTGAAGAACTAGGATGCAACAAGGGGAGGAGAAGAGAACAGCTAATCCGTACAACGCGAGCAGACGGCAGCGAAGTTTTCAGTTTGGGTGAATGGCATTTATACTTGTCTCGTCATGAAGCGAATTTTTCAACCTCAGTTATAAACGACTACATGAATGTTAGTGCCATGGGTTGTACATCAATACTTCAGAGGGGAAGTGGGGTATTTAGTGTGGAGTTACGAGATAAGAAAAGCCGAATGCGAAAGTTTGTGTCAGTCGGCAACCGAGCTCACACAGGCACACAAAAACGGCTGTTCCGTTTTACTCTCCTGTTTGTACTACATCTTTCGACTTTGGGCATGTTGTGGTGTTTTGGGACAGAAAATAATTGGTTTAGTCCTGTTTCATCGGGAAGTTAGCAGAAAAGGGTATGCTATCGACATTTGTAAAGCTGAAAAACATTCCCGAGAAGAATTTCAAGTTGTCAGTGTAGGCCTATGCTGTTGTCGATTAAACCGGAATCATGCGTCTTTGTTATTGCCAATATGCTTTTGGATATTGGCAAAAATGGCCGACTTCCATAGCATTATGCTTTGATGATCGGAAGAGACCATCCAATCACAGCCCCCGAATTCCCCCACGTTTCCATCAGAATAGCTATATTGGCTTATGTACAACAGACCTACCTGAAAATGCACCCAGGTCTTTGCCTTGAGTTTGCCCATGATAGAATGGTTCCACACTGTGACAATGAAGATGCCGATGAGAGACAGCGTCGCATGGGGAATGATGTTGAGCACGTCCACAAAACACTCGTTCTGAAGCACGCCCTCCTTGACGCTCATGGCATCCGACCTCGAGCCACAGAAAGCCATTTTGTCTGCTTGTAACCTTACACCTGGCTTTCCAGCAACACAAAGCTACACACTGCCAGTCAGGTCATTTGAGCATGAAGAAGTCAACTGCCATTTGACGACAGTATTTGAAGAAACACACTTTATCATACAGTTTATGTTATAATGTTACACTGCTAAAGAAATAGGCTGCGCGGAGTGATGTGCTGAGCATGATCATGGCGAACATCTTGCCACAAGTGGGTGTACATTAAAACATGCTTCACTGGTACCTCAGTGTTGTAACAGGTGTCCTTGGTTGTTGTTGAACTTTGTTGTTATGTTACACTGCTAAGGCCTACAAAAAAAATAGGTGTGGTTACGGTAACCCGACCTACCCTATTTTTAGGGGCCGACCCTATAACTTTTTATTACATTTGTTAAAAAATTTTTTTTTTTTAAAAACGAGTGCAGAAAACGCAATGAAAGCGAAAGCGCTCGAGTCGCACACTTATTTCCCTGTCAAGTAGGTTTAATTTGTACACATAAAAAAAAAAGTTTAAAAAAAAAAGTGATTGCCTACCTTCCTACCGTATTTTTTTTGGCTATGTTACCTTAACCACACCTATTTTTTGGGGGGCCTAATGTTACACTGCTAAAGGAAGAGGCTGCGGAATGATGTGCTCAACGTGATCATGACGAACATCTTGCCACAAGTGGGGGTACATTACAACATATTTCACTGATACCAGTGTTGCAACAGCTGTCCTTAGTTGTTGTTGTTCTCTGTTTGTTTCTTTTTTAAATTCCCCAGGTGACAGCAAAACACACAGGTAACCTGATGAAACACAAAGTTAACAAAAGTAATCATATCAATTAGGAATACCTCCAGTATAATTTTCCAACCCCAAAAGCAATATTTTCTTGAATGATTATTCCTGATGCCTTCTTTAGTTTAGTCCCTGGGGGCAGCTATAGTAGGCCGTGAAGCCCATAAATGTCCCATCAATATTGTTCAACATTTTGTTTTATTTGGATCAGCATAACTTATTCAGGATATATAGTTTGTATTCAATTCATTCGTCAAAATCAAATTTAATTTTTAAAATGTGGATATCTTCATCCAACCGATTCTTCATTTCTTGTAGAAATTTTACGCTTTTAATTGTGTTTTTTTTACAGATGGTGCAAGTGCATTCCAAATAGGTGCAGTTCCAAGGACCGGATTAAATTTCCACTTAAATGTGTTGACAAGCCCCTATCACATTCAATGTAAGAAACTTCAAACAGTTTCCTTACTGAGAAACTGCATGTACATTGAGAGTAGAAGATGCACTGTAGTGTATGTGCACAAAATACTCAGGTGACACAAGTTTGTCATAGTAAAAAATCCACCTCCCACACATTGCAAACCTTTAAATGATTTGTAACTTGTAAGAGGCTACTTACTAAGAGGACATGCACTGTTGCGGCAGATTGCAGGTCCTTATTGTTCAACTCTATGAACAGACTACTCTAGTACTACTAGTCTGATACTGATACTGATAGCAGTCCTAGAAGGTCGGCCGGTCAGCTGTACTTCGACGGCAAATCTAATTATAGCTATAAATAAATCCCTGCGCCTTGAATATGTGCGCGATATAAATTGCATAAAATAAAAATAAAAAAATAAAATCATAAATCCCTGCGCTTAGAACTGTACCCACGGAATACGCGCGATATAGACTAATTGCCTCATATTGATTGATTGATTGATTGAAGCAGACGACGTTCTTTGCGATCATATTTCACATCTCTCGACCGGTAAACAAACACCACAAAATGCTGATGATCGCAGAGCTTAATATGTGGCCCCTTCGTGTTGTTCTGACAAAAATCAAAATTCTTAGTAATTAACACACGGTTTCCGTTTATCAGATTTAATTCATTGACTCACAAAATCACAGCCATCACTCACTGGGGGACTCACTGTTCTGCTATTTTGGCCAAGAAGCTTTCCCCAAGCATGCTACTTCAGCACGCTGATTGAGAAATCGATACGCATAAAACAGAACGCGAGCCCCTCGCCCGAAGACAGAATATCCATACTCCATCTCAGACCATAGAGCTTGTACTTATGGTTTTAATCTTTCTCGCAATCAAGCTCTGGCACTCGCTTGAAATTCTGGGACTGAATTTCCACAGTCTGACAATCAATATGTTGGATCGGATTTTGTACGAGAGGGTTCACAGCGGTCCGTAACTTCTTCCCAAAAAATATTTCATATCACAAATAGATATATCCTGTAATCTACATAAAATTGTCTGATGGTGTAATTTAAAGATTATCAGCTATAATTTAAAAAAATCGCGTGAGATGGCGTGCAACTTGATTCGTTTCATGTTTATTTATTCCGTGCACTGTTAGCAGCACGGTAATGTGCGTGTGGCAGTCTGCTGCTCGATGACGTCCACATGCAGTGACTGATCCACCTCTCGGGAGTGTGACGTCGATCGACATAATGATGACATTGCCGATGGCCTTAAAGCCATGCACTTACTTACGATCATGTTATGATTACATCAAGAGCAGAACATATTTAGATCACAGCTGGGGCAGGGCGGGGATGTAGCTCAGCCTGTCGGTAGCGCGCTGGATTTGTATCCACTGAGTTGGCCGCTGTCAGCGTGAGTTCGTCCCCACGTTCGGCGAGAGATTTATTTCTCAGAGTCAACTTTCTGTGCAGACTCTCCTCGGTAGTGTCCGAACACCCCCGTGTGTACACGCAAGCACAAGACCAAGTGCGCACGAAAAAGATCCTGTAATCCATGTCAGAGTTAGGTGGGTTATAGAAACACGAAAATACCCAGCATGCTTCCTCCGAAAACGGCGTATGGCTGCCTAAATGGCGGGGTAAAAAACGGTCAAACTGAAACGCACACATACTTTTCAACAATATTGTTTTTGCAATCAAGTTGTGTTCTATCTGGTTCCTCGGCAGTTCCACCAGAGACATGTCAGTATAGCCGGTGAAAGAAAAAACAAGTCGCGTAAGGCGAAAATACAATATTTAGTCAAGTAGCTGCCATTTTTCAGCAAGACCGTATACTCGTAGCATCGTCAGTCCACCGCTCATGGCAAAGGCAGTGAAATTGACAAGAAGAGCGGGGTAGTAGTTGCGCTAAGAAGGATAGCACGCTTTTCTGTACCTCTCTTTGTTTTAACTTTCTGAGCGTGTTTTTAATCCAAACATATCATATCTATATGTTTTTGGAATCAGGAACCGACAAGGAATAAGATGAAAGTGTTTTTAAATTGATTTGGACAATTTAATTTTGATAATAATTTTTATATATTTAATTTTCAGAGCTTGTTTTTAATCCGAATATAACATATTTATATGTTTTTGGAATCAGCAAATGATGGAGAATAAGATAAACGTAAATTTGGATCGTTTTATAAATTTTTATTTTTTTTTACAATTTTCAGATTTTTAATGACCAAAGTCATTAATTAATTTTTAAGCCACCAAGCTGAAATGCAATACCGAACCCCGGGCTTCGTCGAAGATTACTTGACCAAAATTTCAACCAATTTGGTTGAAAAATGAGGGCGTGACAGTGCCGCCTCAACTTTCACGAAAAGCCGGATATGACGTCATCAAAGACATTTATCAAAAAAATGAAAAAAACGTTCGGGGATTTCATACCCAGGAACTCTCATGTCAAATTTCATAAAGATCGGTCCAGTAGTTTAGTCTGAATCGCTCTACACACACACACAGACACACACACACACACACACACACACACACACATACACCACGACCCTCGTCTCGATTCCCCCCTCTACGTTAAAATATTTAGTCAAAACTTGACTTTATTTAAAAAGAAGTAGTAAAGAAATTCATAACAAAACGAAATCGAAAATGCATACATGATGCCAGAGACATACATACATTCTATCTATGTCTCTGATGATGCCATATTCGCGGTGCACGCATACATGTGATACACGTGCCTGTGTATGGAGTGGTGACTCGGCGTGCAGCACACACACACGGAGCCGTGCGGCTATTCACTCGATACTTTACTTCCGGCTACTTCCGGTAGTAGTTTTCTTCACCACATTTCGAAAATATCTATATTATTTTCAGTCTGTATTTTGTACGAATATCAAGGAAGAATTTAAGAATGTCCCTTCAAACAGTGCCCAAGGATTTGAGAAACCTTCGGGCTTGTCTTCTGTGTTCTCTTGTAAAGGTATGTTTTCACAGTGTTGGAATTAATGGAAATACTTAGCTTCATTTTGACCCTCATTTTGCATCTTTACTCGAATTAGTCTTTCAACCCTTACACTACCTGGTGTCCAAATTTGTAGTTCAGCATTTTACACCTTCACAACTGAAGACGGTTTCTGTTGACATTTTGTCTCTGTTTGTCAGAGTTTTTTGTCTGCTTCGACGAATGCGTACCCAACAGGACTGAATCGTTATTTGTTTTTTTGACCAAAATATGACATTGTATACAGATCTGAGATCGAGACAGTCAGTGTTCCTCCGAGACCGTGCTAGCGGTCGAGTTGAACAATGATTGTCGAGATCTGTGTAAAATGTCATATTTTGGTCAAAAATACAAATAACATTTTTGTATCGATCGATTCTGGTTAGAAATAGAATTCCTTTTAGTTTTTATGAGCACACAAACATGCACTATTTTGTAGTCTCGGCTATATATATATATATATATATATATATATATATATATAAAACATCAGAAATTGTGAAAGAAACAATTGAAAGTCAGCAGAGACTTTCTTCCGAGATTTGTTAAAATCTCTTAGCAGAGATAGAGAGAGAAGTAAGTATCCCTTCGCAGACAGCCTATTGGGAGCATCAGACCCTCCTCAAGGGGGACCGAGATTTACAGAGCAAAGTCCCTTTGTGGGGGACGTATCGCAAGGTAATCTAGTCCTGAGGAGGACCATTGTATTTGTACCTGGACCAGACACGTGTTTCGACACTATTGTGTCTCATCAGTGGTCAGGTGGTACTGATGGCGAGAGTTGTCAACCCATGGTATCCAACTAAGAAGCAAACCATTCTCTGAATGGTAGCTTCTGTTGGCATGGGAGACTACCCTCATCTGACAACCCCAAGAGGATATCTGTGAAGGGAAACACTTTGATTTAAGGCCAAAGTGTAGAATTGATATTTATTAAGAAAGAATTTAGAAATTTAGACAAGTTTTAACCAAGAAATTAAATATATATATATATACACCAGGAGTTTGGCTGAATAAAACCGCTCACTGATTCATTAGCAAAGTTATGGAGCACTTTAGAGCAAATTGTTGTTGGTGTATTTAAATGGTAGCACAGCGAAGGTCCCTTGAACTTTTTACAGAGTGGTTTGTGAACCGACCAGTCGGTTATGGAACCCCCAGACTCGGGAACGGACAGTCACCAGTAACTTTGAAAATAGAGCTCCCAGTCAGGGATCGCGTTTACCGGTAATTTCCGGTATTTTACCGATTGAGATTCGCCAATACCGATTAAGAGATGGGTGCTCGGTCAGACGTACCGATTGTTATTTGGTTTGACCGGGTGGTGGTGGTGGGGGGGGGGGGGGGGGGGAATAAAGACTAAAAAGAAAATCATTTGTCTGTAAGAGAGAGAGAGAGAGAGAGAGAGAGAGAGAGAGAGAGAGAGAGAGAGAGAGAGAGAGAGAGAGAGAGAGAGAGAGAGAGAGAGAGAGAGAGAGAGAGAGAGAGAGAAGGTGTCATTTGGTAAAATGATACACTTTTGCCATTGTCGTGGGGGGAAGTTAATGAGCCTTGGTGTCAATAATAAAAATAAAATGATTGACTGATTTACGTGAGAGCATTGTGATCAGCTCATTATGTCATACCGGTTTGTAAGATATTTAGCGCTATCACTGCCAGTTTTCGTTCACCCTGATAGTTAAATGTATATGATTGCACTGTGGTTAGTGCTCGGCACCATGGATCGAGGGATCGTGGGTTGAAGCCTGGTTTTGCATGGTACTTTTCCTTAAATTTAACACTAACAGTCTTTAGCTAGGGGCTTTGATCGTAACCAACTCACTGGTTCCCGAGCCTGGGGGCTCCATAACCGATTCATTGGTTCTGCAGCCACGGCCAACTTTTTAAGGTCCAATTCGCCAGAAAACTTTCCCAAAATGGCTCCTCAATAGTACACCTTTAGGCTTTACATTGAACAGCAATATAAAACCCTCTTTCAGCCTTTTCAATTTCCCCAGGTTTTAACCTAATTTCTTGGTAAATGTGTATTTGCATTGCATGATCAATACATGTACGTGACAGTGAGACTGACAGTGACACACATTAGGCCCCCCAAAAAAATAGGTGTGGTTACGGTAACATAGCCAAAAAAAATAGGGTAGGAAGGTAGGCACTCACTTTTTTTTTTTTAAACTTTTTTTTCTAATGTGTTCAAATTAAACCTACTTGACAGGGAAATAAGTGTGCGACTCAGGCGCTTTAGCTTTCATTGCGTTTTCTGCACTCGTTTACTTGTTTTTGTGTGTGTTTTTTTGACAAATGTAATAAAAAGTTATAGGGTCGGCCCCCAAAAATAGGGTAGGTTGGGTTACCGTAACCAACCTATTTTTTTTTAGGCCTTAGCACTTTTCATTTTAGTTAAACTCGTTGGCACTGGTAGTTTTTGTTGTAAATTAAATGTCCTAATCATCTTACTTATGTTTCTGTTAACTCGCTATTTTTGGCTTTAAATTATTTAATTATGAAATTGCTAATCATAATAAGAGAATGTGTATGTGCAGACTATCGAACAGTACGAATTTGATGGCTGTGACAATTGTGAAGACTACTTGCACATGAAAGGCAACCGTGATGTTGTGTACGACTGCACCAGCGCAAACTTTGATGGGTAAGTTTACAGACAGTTTGAATTTTTTTATTTTTTTTATCTTATAGGTAAAGTCTTCTTCTTCTTCTGTGTTCATGGGCTGAAACTCCGACGTTCACTCGTGTTTTTGTACGAGTGGATTTGTACGTGTACGACCATTTTTACCCCGCCATTTAGGCAGCCTTGCGCCACTTTCGGAGGAAGCATGCTGGGTATTTTTTGTTTCTATAACCCACCGAACTCTTGGGAGGCCGGTGTCTTACCACTAGGCCACTGCGCCCGTCAAGTTGAAGTTAACTTCTGTAAAGACTGTTGTCTTTGCCACAGAGTATTGAATGGAAATTTCTTGCCGAAAAAATTTCCTAAAATTTATATGATTTGTTATTTGTATTGTTGATCAAAATATGACATTTTACACAGATCAAGACAGTCTGTGTACCTCCGAGACCGTGAACAATAACTGTCGACTTATGTGTACTATAATGTCATATTTTGGTCAACAATACAAATAACATTTATATATATCGATTGATTTTAGTTAGAATTCCTTCATTCCTCATGTATTCAGGATTGAACGCACACAAACATGCACTCTTTTGTAGTCTCGGCTAACCGCCTTTATATGAGGTTTTGTCGGACACTAATGTCACATGGCTCAAAGAAGGGAAATCCAATGTTCAATCGATACATTGGGTGTCAGCTACAATATATTATATATCAATGAAGTCACACACACACACACACACACACACACACACACACACACACACACACACACACACACACACACACACACACACACACACACACACACACACACACACACACACACACACACACCAGCTGCACAAGTCTGTGTCAAGAAGAAGACAGGTTATCGATTTTTAGCTTGTATCCAAGTGGAACTGGGAGGATGCTAAGGCCAAAAAAAAAAATAGGTGTGGTTACGGTAACATAGCCCAAAAAAATAGGGTAGGTAGGTAGGCAATCACTTTTTTTGTTTTTTAACTTTTTTTTCTAATGTGTACAAATTAAACCTACTTGACAGGGAATTTGAGGGAAATAAGTGTGCGACTTGGGCGCTTTCGCTTTCATTGCGTTTTTTGCACTTTTTTTTTTATTTTTTTTTACAAATGTAATAAAAAGTTATAGGATCGGCCCCTAAAAATAGGGTAGGTCGGGTTACCGTAACCACACCTATTTTTTTTTTAGGCCTAATGTAAAAGCCTGTCCAGACACATCTGTGTGATGGTCTATATGATTGCATACCCAGGAAGGAAGGAAGGTGTCTCTAGTTTAAAAATGGGCAAAACTGATTTTGGTTTATTCTGGCAGTCCAAGACTATCCAGACTAAATTCAGTGGAACCCCCCTTTTAAGACTTCACAAATCTGAGAAAATCGAGTCTTAAAAAGGAGGGAGTCTTAAAATGGGGGTAATTTTACAGAGGTTATGAACAGAAAGTGTGAAAAAGCAAGGTCTTTGGTATGAAAAAGAAAAACAACAAGAAGCATTTCTCAGATGACAGTTTTGAATGGAGGTGTATTTTTTGTAAAAAATCCAAATAATGCTTACAATGTGAAAATCACTTTTTTTCACTGCTTTTATGATTTTTGTTTTCAACCAAATCATAGGTAGTCACTATGAGTGAAACTTCTGTGTTACTTTTAAGAACGTGTACTTTAAAGACTCCCTTTGTTTAGTTTTAAGATTTTTTGTTTATTTGTGTGTTCTGTGGTACATGTACCTGCAATGTGATGAGAGAAAACCTCTTGTGAAAGGTCACCTTTTGTTGTCCCTTTTCATTGTCTGTACCAAAATATACCTGCCATGATAGGCCACTTGCACTCTAGAGACACTTGGCTGGCCCCATGTTTGTCCTTTCATCGCAGGTACCACTGTAGTCCTTGAAGAATTTCCTCAGTTACAAAATTAATGAAGCCAAAACAAATTCCCTCTCTGCACAAAAAAGAGGCCAGTCTTACCCCAACACTGGTATTATTGAACCATGAAAACCACATGAAAACAGACGCTGGTTTTGATTATATTCTATTAACAGCAAAGTTTTTTGTTTACAAATGCAGAATAAAAAAAATTCGTCCCCACATGCAAATATTCTTAAGAGAATTATATAATTTGTACTAAATTGATAGATATGCTCGCAATATTCTCATGAAACAGACTCAGTTTATTAAAAAATGGATTCCGTATCAACAGCTAGTTACAGTTCGATAACGATGAGTGATGTACATTATTACAATAGTCAATGTATTCCTCTGATTTTTGCGACGTGCTCTGAAAATGTAAGAAGTTACTGAATATCACATGTGTGTTCAGCTCTGTCATTGCTGTGACTTGTCACTGCTTTTGAATGTGTCATTATAAATATGTGCTTGCCTGAATAAATGATTGTTGAAGAAAAGAAAAAAAAGGCCAGTCTTGATTTTTTGTCATGTGCTCTCCTTGTGTGCTGCATCTCCCTTCATGTTTTTACATCAACATTTTTTTACTGCCAATTAGGCAGTCATACTCTGTTTTCGGGGGATGTATGCTTTGTGGTTTTGTGTTTCTACAACCCACTAACCTTGACATTGATAACACTGATTTTTCCGTGCATGCTCGGACTTGTTTTTGCGTGTACACCGAATGAACATAAGTTGACCAGGGACATTGGAGAAATCTTCACTCTTAACACACCGGACGCTGCATAGTTTTGAACCCAAAACCGTGGTCATGCCTTACCACTAGGCTTAACCGGCACGGTTGGCCTAGTGGTAAGGCGTCCGCCCCGTGATAGGGAGGTCATGGGTTCGAACCCCGGCCGGGTCATACCTAAGACTTTAAAATTGGCAATCTAGTGGCTGCTCCGCCTGGCGTCTGGCATTATGGGGTTAGTGCTAGGACTGGTTGGTCCGGTGTCAGAATAATGTGACTGGGTGAGACATGAAGCCTGTGCTGTGACTTCTGTCTTGTGTGTGGCGCACGTTATATGTCAAAGCAGCACCGCCCTGATATGGCCCTTCGTGGTCGGCTGGGCGTTAAGCAAACAAACAAACAAACCACTAGGCTTTTAAATGTCAAAAGGGAAAGATGCTCTTATTTCTTTCTAAATCTCCACCCTTAACCCTCCAGGCGGCCGGACCTTCTGATTAGGAAGCCGATGTCTTATCCACTACGCCACTGCGCCCGTCTTAATAACAGGTCATTTTGTACAGCTCCTTTGAAGTAATGAAGGGAGCTGAAATCATATGTATTTAACAGGGTTGGATTTTCTGCTGATTCAGGCGACGGTGAGGGCGTTGAACTTCCGACCTTTCTGATGACCGCTTCTCAAAGACATGGAAAAAACATGTCTTAGAATCCGTTTGAAAACAAAGTACTTACTGTGTAGATTATACAGTTGTGGGAAGTAATAAACCGTGTGAAAGTGAGAACTGTGTGCAGTACAGTGTCTTCCATTAAAAACGCTTGACCTTTCTACTTTCAGTGTTTCTTTTTAACTGTTGTGAGGACGCCTGCTTTTGATTTTGCTTCATTGTTTAGCTCTGTTATATTTAGAGACTGGCTTGAACGCAACTCGAATGGCAAAGTTCAGATCCTGTGATTCTTTGTTGCCTTATCTGAAAGAGGAATGTGCTTGGGATTGTTAGGGGGCCGTTTTTAGCCCTCGGCGCAAATGATGGAGGGAGGAAAAGCTTGCCGGTGACATTTCCCGGTGACTGTGCAATCAATACTTGAACTTGCACATTTATTAAAGGCGTTATCTTTATTCCTTTCTTGTTTGGGAAGCTGAAGATTTATGTATGCAGCGACAAGCAGAGATCAATAGTGTTGCTGTGTTCATTTAATTGATTCGCTGAATTGTACTCCTACACGCCTTTGATGCTTATGTAGATGTGCGCAAAGGCACAGCTGTGTCTTCTCTCATTAGCAGCATCACACAAAAATCGAAAAAATAATAAGAAATGAGGAACACTGACTGTCTCCATCTGTGTAAAATGTCATATTTTGGTAAAAATATAAATAACGTATATTATGTGTTTTTTGATTGGTGAATATTGAGCAACAGGTTGTTTTTTTTAAATCAACAGCCTACATTTAAAGAGAAAAATTGAATCATACGTCTGATTTTTACAAGCAGTTGCATGTGGAGGAATTTGGATTTTAGCACATGTGAAAAATGTTGAAGGCGTTTGCTCATTAGTTTAACTTAAAGTGCAATTGGTGCCTATAATTATAGGGTAAAATGTGACACATAAAATGATTGTTACTCAGCCGTATGTATGAAGTGAATGCTAAGACCTGGTGTCTAAATGCATGGGTGGGATTCTTCCGGTGTATGCCGGAAATCAGAATTCGATTATGGCCTTTTTGTTTTTCTCTTCTCTTTGGTGCACTCAAGTCCGAAATAGCAGACTACATAACATTTGGTGCCTTCAGGATGCATGACATTTTTCAGTCCCACCCATGTAGATGTAGGTCTTGGTTTTTGTTCTAGTGGGTGCAGAAAAATCCGGTTTCTCCTCAAATTCCTTCGCATCCTGTAATTCCGCATGATAACAGCCGCCATTTTTATAGCAAGAATGGCCGCTGCTATAGCTGTTATGGGAAGGAGGGGCCTGCTAAAACTTTATGGATGGCATAAGGCTCTATGCGCGGTCCATGCATTAGAAATAAGAGACTTTATGGAGTCCACAGACTTTATTGCAGTGACGTCATCTTCTTCTTCTTCTTCTGCGTTCGTGGGCTGAAACTCCCACGTACACTCGTGTTTTTTGCACGAGTGGAATTTTACGTGTATGACCGTTTTTTACCCCGCCATTTAGGCAGCCATACGCCGTTTTCGGAGGAAGCATGCTGGGTATTTTCGTGTTTCTATAACCCACCGAACTCTGACATGGATTACAGGATCTTTTTCGTGCGCACTTGGTCTTGTGCTTGCGTGTACACACGGGGGTGTTCGGACACCGAGGAGAGTCTGCACAGAAAGTTGACTCTGAGAAATAAATCTCTCGCCGAACGTGGGGACGAACTCACGCTGACAGCGGCCAACTGGATACAAATCCAGCGCGCTACCGACTGAGCTACATCCCCGCCCAGTGACGTCATCAATTTAGGCTCTTATGGAGGGGCTATGCATTGGGCTCCAGGATCACACTGTATGAAGAAAGAAGATTGTGTGTCAATAAACAATTGCATTCTAATGGCATGTCTGTCTTTGTGTGGGTGTGTCTGTATGTGTCTGTGTACATGTGCATGTGTATGTTTGACAGTCCATGTGTTCCAGTGTCTCCCACTCCTTCATGCACAGTCATTGTGATGAGCAACAATTTCTAAATCACATACAAATTACATTTGCATTGATGTGCAAACGAATGTATTCATGTGCCACAGCTGTGTATTCACTTGTTTGATCGTGCATTGAGTAAAGTGCTATGCACACTTCATAATGCATTTAATGCAGAAGTTTTAATCAGTAGGAAGGCATTTAATCCTTCCTTCTCTTGTGTAATGAGTTACTTCCTATATATATTTGATCACAGATGCTTGCTTTGATTTCAGGATGATTGCAATGATATCCCCAGAGGACAGCTGGGTAGCAAAGTGGCAGAGAATAGGTGAGAAGAAACGCTTGTATAATATTGTTTGATACATTCTGTAGTGCAGACACACATGGAAGGAGACTGTCTGTTGTCCTTATGTCCATTGTCTTGACAAAATTATAACTGATGTGACATTGACGGGGCGCTTGCGATGCAGGGACACGTTTGGTTGGTCACAGTAGACGAATTACAAAAATAACTCCGTCGGGTTTGTATATCATGTATAATGTGGAAGAGTGTCCTCTTCTTGCAAAACCTCTGCAAAACCTTGGAGGGGCCAATCACTAGTGACGGGAGTGTCGTAAACACGTGATCCCGTCCACGTAGTTCACACACACCCCTCCGAAGTGATTGGCCCCTCCAATATTTGGCAGAGGTTTTGCAAGAAAAGGTCACTCTTACACAACTCATACAAACCCGGCAGAGTTAATTCTGAAAATCGTCTGTTGTCCTTTCATTGCAGGTGCAGCTGTGTTAGATGGAGTGTGTTAGCAAATTTCACTGTCATCAGTAATGTATTCAAGCAAAAAAAGGACATTGTAACAGATACACTGTTGGTGCTAATGGTTTGCTCTTCAATTGTAGTTGTTAGCAGTAGTGCTGCTGTGCATCAGCCTTTTTGTTTGTTTCAAAAATGTTCAACACTAATTTTAGAATTGCTTGGGACCAAGATAGGGTTAGGGGCAGATGTGCATGTATGGCCTCAGCTTGAATTTCTAAGCCATAATGAGTTGACTTTTTTTTGCTTGTTGAAATCGTGTGTGTTTTCAGCACAGAAAGTGTTTTTTTCTGCACACCATCTCAGCCCTGAATAGGACATCCTTGCTTGTAGAAGTGTTTTGTGTCTCTTAATCAATGCAGGGTGCTTGAATGAGGAAGTGTTAAAGGTCCATTCCTTCCATTAATTTTGTAGGGGGCCAACATCATACCTAAAATATCATACCAAGGTCTTAAAAAGGAGGGAGTCTAAAAATGGGGGTATGTTTCCAGAGGTTGTGAACACAGACTGAGAAAGCAGGGTCTTAAAAGGGAGGAAATCCTAAATTGCAGGGGGGGGGGGGGGTGTCTTAAAAGTGGGCTTGCATTGAATTGCATGGCACAAGAGCATCCTTTCAATTGGACACATGGGAATTTTTGCCTGAAATAAGCTTAATGAACTTTGATAAAGTTGCTGATAATGGCTTTATAGTCACTAATAATGAGTTTATAGTCACTAATAATGGCTGAGAAATGATGGTAATTAGCTGTGATTAGTCAGGTTCATATCCTGAGTAATAAGCTGATGCCTTTAATTTTCACCGGATCACGCTATGGACTACAGTCGGGTTTGATGTGGGTCATGTACGACCCGTACTTTCTAAAGAAGGATTCAACGTAAAAAGTATGGGTCACACACGACCCAGGCCATCCAAATAAATGTTAACTTTTTACTGCCTCTTTACAGATTTCGAATAAGGATAAACACAGTAAAACTCCTTCTCACATTCCATATGGGTCGTACACAACCCACATCATCTGAACTGTGTAATTCTAATTGCGTGATTTATTTGTTTTACAAAGGTAATCCTTTAAAACGTAGTGGTTGAAAAGGTCCTATGGTGTTTCAGAATTACAATGTACATGAAGTCTTAAAACAAAATCTCCCAACAGACACTCTTGTGAGGCTCTAGGCCGTGGGAAGTCCCAGGAAGGACAGTAAAGGTTAAATAAATTTCTCTCCTTGGAAGATAATAGCCTTCATTATTTCATGCCATTCTATTGATCTGTTTCAGAGCGTTTTGCAAAAGGTGTCTACGCAGTGTCAGTGACCGGCCGACTTCCCCCAGGGGTCGTGCGTGACCTGCGCAGCAGAGGCATCGAGTACAGACAGAGGGATACCAGCCAAAAATCATGATCTTCAAAGTCGTTGATCATTTTATTTTTTTATTCAAAAATCATAGGGACAAGGTGGAGAAGACACATTTTTTAAGGGTCAGAAGAATGAGTGATGGTGACAGTCAAGTGTGTGTGAAGAATGTTTGTTTATCATGAATGAGTCGATTTGAAATGGGTTTTAAATACTGTGAGTGTTGTGTCAGAAATAAAAAGAATGTCATGGAGTTTAATGTGTCTTCAGAAAATTCTGCGTGTCACTAGTACATTGCGCATGACTGGAATATTTTGGCGAGCCAGAGAGTAAGTGGACAGTGAAGAAAGTATGTATGTGTTTGTCATGTCCATCAAAAAGATAACCAAAGTGGCTGTGTGTTTGGAGATTTTTGAAAGCTAAAGTGTCACCACTGTGAGGCACATTTCCACGGTTCTTCGCAGATGCTCAAAGAAAGACACAAAATCAGCATGTAAACTCAAATTAAAAACATTTATTTTAGCAACTATGTACACCAAAAGATCTGTCATCTAACACATACTGCAGTTCTTCAATCATGCACACCGACTGTAATATAAGGAATGCACAAAACATCTTGTGGTGAAGTCAACCAAACTGTCATAATGATTATTACATCCAAATGACTGATGGCGCTAGACCCACCATGAAAGCATTCCTTACCCAAAATACAATTCAAACAGGGGATAATCTTTCTTTCTTTATTTGGTGTTTAACGTCGTTTTCAACCATTCAAGGTTATATCGCGACGGAGGGAAGGGGGGAGATGGGATAGAGCCACTTGTCAATTGTTTCTTGTTCACAAAAGCACTAATCAAAAATTTGCTCCAGGGGCTTGCAACGTAGTACAATATATTACCTTACTGGGAGAATGCAAGTTTCCAGTACAAAGGACTTAACATTTCTTACATACTGCTTGACTAAAATCTTTACAAACATTGACTATATTCTATACAAGAAACACTTAAGGGTAAAAGGAGAAACAGAATCCGTTAGTCGCCTCTTACGACATGCTGGGGAGCATCGGGTAAATTCTTTCTCGTCCCAACCAATATGGGACTCCCCCTAACCCGCGGGGGGTCAGGGGATAATCCACTCACTGAAAATGTGAGTGTACGTGTACATGTACAACTGAAATGCCTGACCTTTCTAAAAAAAAAAACTGCTTATTTTGAAAGTCCACTTAAGTTACTGCATACTTCAATATTTTGTCCTGTTCGGAGAAAGTTTTTGATGAATGGATTCCACTAAAGTAAAACATGTACTGTAGTCCAACAAAGAGTGTGGTTATTGTTATACCACTACAAAATATCCTGTGGAAGACAGGTTTTGCAGAGTCCTACCAAAGGGATCAACCACCAGAGAGGTAATTTCTGCTTTTTTTCTAACTCAAATTTTGCAATCGGTAACAACTATTGGTTAAACTAGTACATGTAATTCTGCACTGAGTCCTTGGTGAAGAAGCATGTATATTGTGTACAATTAATATTGAAACAATAATTAAATTACCTTATGAAGCTGAAGCGTTTTCCATTTATCATTATCAAACAAAGCCTAACTCAACTATGACTACGAAACATTCAACTTTGCAACATTCCAAAATAAATTAACATAATCTGCATTTATAATCAAGTGTAACATTGGATAATGGTTTTAAGATGTACAAGTTGTCGCACATAAGCTTAAACCACCCACTAAATGGTATTGGACTTTTGAGTTACTGCATTTTAAAGACAGAAAAAAAGTTTGTACAATTGCTTCGACCTACGTACCTTCTTTACACACACCTTTTTCATTCAGGTCAACACGCTGAAGTACCCCCCGCGGGTTAGGGGGAAGAATTTACCCGATGCTCCCCAGCATGTCGTAAGAGGCGACTAACGGATTTTGTTTCTTCTTTTACTTGTTCAGTGTTTCTTGTATAGAATATAGTCCATTTTTGTAAAGATTTTAGTCAAGCAGTATGTGAGAAGTGTTGAGTCCTTTGTACTGGAAACTTGCATTCTCCCAGTAAGGTAATATATTGTACTACGTTGCAAGCCCCTGGAGCAAATTTTTGATTAGTGCTTTTGTGAACAAGAAACAATTGACTTCTTCTTCTTCTTCTGCGTTCGATGTTGGTGGCCGTGCTAGATCCTCAGACCAGTGGCTGCCAGGAAGTCCGCAGTCTTGCGCAGTTCGTCGGCAGGACCCCAGAGTTTGGCTCCAACACTGGTCTCTTCTTGCCAGAACTTCTGGCGTATTGTCTCTAGATGGGGGCAGTTCTGGAGAATGTGCTCCGGAGTTTGCTCTTCCGAGCCACATTCACAGTGTGCGTCATCCGCAAGGCCCAGTCTCTTGAGGTGTTTCTTCAGTCCACAGTGCCCTGTCCTTAGACGGAAAATGGTGGTTTGGCTTCTCCGATCTAGTTTGTTGATGGGGTCTTCCTGTGGGTTGTAGTCTCCGTTTCTCTTTTTCCAGTTTTCTTTCTTCTTCCGTTGTAGAAGAGTCTTGGCTTCTTTGTACGAGGTGAAACAATTGACAAGTGGCTCTATCCCATCTCCCCCCTTCCCCCGTCGCGATATAACCTTCGTGGTTGAAAACGACGTAAAACACCAAACAAAGAAAGAAAGACATGCTGAAGTGGGGCTAAGCTCAACTGTCTGGTTGAACAGGTCAACAACTTTTAACAAGACATACAGTCTACTGAGTTATAATATAATAATATATTCCCCACAAAAAAATTGAAATCGATAGACTGCTAACATTCCAAAATCTTTCTTTCTTTCTTCTTTCTTTTTTTTGGTGTTTAACGTCGTTTTCAACCACAAAGGTTATATCGCGACGGGGAAAGGGGGGAGATGGGATAGAGCCACTTGTTAATTGTTTCTTGTTCACAAAAGCACTAATAAAAAAATTGCTCCAGGGGCTTGCAACGTAGTACAATATATTACCTTACTGGGAGAATGCAAGTTTCCAGTACAAAGGACTTAACATTTCTTACATACTGCTTGACTAAAATCTTTACAAACATTGACTATATTCTATACAAGAAACACTTAACAAGGGTAAGAGGAGAAACAGAATCCGTTAGTCGCCTCTTACGACATTCTGGGAAGCATCGGGTAAATTCTTCCCCCTAACCCGCGGGGGGTATTCCAAAATCAAGACAGGTTAGATACTGAAACGTGTAATTATAACATTGTTTCGTTTTTGCCTTGATTAAAAGTTGCAATAACAATATAATCTTTTTAGCGTTTTTGTTTTAATTTGTGTTTGTTTACTTCTATTTCAAACTACAGTAACTTTCAACTTGCTCAACATTCTTGCCACTCAAAATCACAAGCTGCGGAAAATGGCAGAACAGACTTGCTTTGATGCGACATTTATTCTTGTCTAAGGTGCAGACTGGTTTCGCACAACCTTCACATGTTCTGTTCTGTGTTCCAAGCTCTTACATCCCTTTGTTACCTGTTCCGCACAAGCATGAGAAATGAAAATCCCACAAAACACTTGAGCACTTGCATACATGTACTTATCATTCTCAGTCTCTGTCACACATTTTGATTCAAGAAGGTACGCGTATTTGTTTATGGCAAGTGTAAGTGTGCCCTTAACAATATATACAACCAATAAGCAGCTCTCACTGAATGATGAGCCATCACATAACTGAACAAAGCAGGAACAACTTCATTTTACAAAATGAAAGAGAAAACCTGAGTACCTAACAGAAAACTCAAAAGGGATAAAACAGAACAAACTTCCAACTCGATCTTAAATACTAGCAGTGGTCGCAGTGTGCATGTAGAACAAATACAATCATTGCAGTTGCTGTCTCTCAATTCTTTGTTCAAAGAGTACAGTATAATAATTCTGAACTGACAGTTGATAGTGTCACAATGAAAATAAAAGTGCTGCAAGATATATATCTGGAGAATATATATCTGCATGTGCTCCAATGTTTACGCTACAGGTTCAAGTCAAGCTACACACACACATAGTAGTCAAAGCTTTTCTTCCCTATGCAAAATCTACAGCAATGTAGTTCCAGAAGAAACACATCTACAATGAAATCATTTAAATTAAATGCATTCACAACCTAATGATGCCAAAAACACATCAACTGAACCACAACAAACTGCAGTGTGACTGGCAGTCGAAGCTTTTGTCACCATACATTTATACATGTACACATAAATCTAGTATTCCAACAGTTGCACCAGATTCAGTAAAAATCAAACAGCTAGACTACCACGCAAATCCAACGACACACACCGATACTCATTTACGTCCTTTCATCACAGAAAACGAACCATCTTGCACTTTCAGTCAGTAAAACCAGCTACATTGTCTATTTTTGTAACTGTGTCTGTAGTTTTTTGGTCGCATCTTCGTCAGCCATGGAAAGAGATGTCAGTTTCCTCCCAATACGATCGTGGATATCAAGGTACTTGGCGACACACCGATCTAAACAGACGGCCTCCCCCTTGGTGAGTTCTGATTCTCTGTACTTGGGTGGTATGCACTTCTTCTGGCAGGTAGTGGACATTCTGAAAGACAGGAAGTTGAAGTGAATGAAATTATCATGAAAAAATCACGAGTCATATTTAAGGCCTGGAAGAAGCGTCAATTTTGAGTTGCATAATAATGAATATATGTTGTAATAAGGTAAAGAAACTTGACAATCTGCGAACCAGGCCACCTTATTTTCAGAAGTGCTCCTATCTAAGTAACACTTTACAGCACCTACAATACACAAAATTAAAAAAACGTACACCCACACAAATGAGAAAATGATTGCTATAATGCTAATAATTACCAACCACCCAAGTGCAGATTAATTACAAAGCCTCTGAAACTAACTCATTTTCCTAGCTGGAAAGTCAGATATACTCTGTACACACAAATCGGAAAATATGATTGATTTACAACATGTGAAGGTCATTGATGCAAGATCAGCCCCCCCCCCCCCCCCTCCCCCGTTTCTTTCAAGGTGAGAATTGGTGAGTGGGGTGAGGAAGTACCGTTTCTTGGGCAATTCTTGTTGCGAGGAATGCTAGGATTTGGCAAGCGAATGCTTGGTAGCCTTCGGGTTGCTCGCTACGGGAGAAAAAATGGCGACAACGCAGTTACTTATAAATAGGCTGTCCACGCATGGCTCTTTACCGACCAGTGCAGACGACCTTTTTGGTATCAACCAATGGTGTTTAAATTATTCTTGTGTAGCTGGCCATCAAACCGTTTCATACACTCTCACTTTCTAGCTCCACGAGTGGCCTTTCCGCAAGCATATCTCGCCTTAAAGAAACACGCGTCTGAATCAGTGAATGTAAGTGCATGTAGCTGGGGAAGATATGTGACAAACTCTTGGGAAGATGTACAACAAACTCTCGAGTCTGATATATATATATGAATATGATAATTGATATAATATAATATATATGATATATGTGAAAATTCCCTTTTGTTCCTTAAAGCCATATGTACTCGATGACTCTACACGCTAATTGCTTTACCAACAGCTGGAGACAGACTAAATTAAGTTCCCTGCAAAATATTGTGGTCTAGGACCCCTTAAATGTTGAGATATTTGAATTTTCATTTTGATCTGGATCGTCCTATTTATAGATTTGGCAACACATGTAACGTTGATGCAAGGGAGAGAACACCGCGGCTTTGTTGACATCCTCACTTTTTCAGAGGCTAGAACAAGCTGTAATGCATGTATTATGGTCCGCGCATGGTGACGTATCGTCATTATATGGTCTTATGGTGCGTTTGACATCGATTGTGGGCAAATTACACTTTGTAAACACGGGAGTGCGTTAGTATGCCTTTAAATAAAGGCATATAAAGGACCCTGTTAAACCTAAAACTTATTTTCTGGTTTAGAAAGAGAAACTTAACCCGAGCCAGAAGAAACTTTTTTCCTGTTAAATTATACAAAATATTTTTATAGTTTTACCTTTTACTTTTAGAACCACTAACATTATTTTTACGCGACTCTATTGACAAGTTCATTTGCAAACCAGCAGCCACTGTGACTCATGTCCCCTCCCCCCCATACTCCCCAACCTGTGAACTTTAATGGACTTTTGGATGCTGGAAACGCTGCTTTACTGGACTTGCGCAACATCCCATCAAGTGCCGAAATAATCACTACTGTTGATTGTGGGCAGTAATGGAAAGACAAAGACAAAGGTATGACCAACATGTATCATAGTGAAGAAAACGGTGCATTCCCCCCAATGCCTGTGAGCATATTTCACCACAAGTTAGATTTATGTAGTTTACCAGAGACAACCGTGACCTAACAAAATGTAAGAAAACGTTCAGAGTTTACAGCCTTACTTGTTAAACATGTCTGCCATCATCTCCATTTCCAGTTCCTGGACGAACTTCATTTGTGCTTCATTCATCTGTTGTGCCATTTTGCCTTGTTAGAGCTCGCAGAAGCGATTTCGGAAAATAAACAGTTATGACCCCTAGCAGAAAAACCGAACCCACGTGTGGAAACAGGAAATAAGGAGTAATTCCCCCTTGAAAACAAATGGGCCAATGAGTTAGATCCTTTCAACAAATATCAGCCAATCAACTTGTTGAAAACGGACGTACTGTGGGGATTCCAGTTGTAAAGTTTCTCTGTTGTCAACTCAGGAATGATCGATTAAGATTTGTTGAAATCGTGGAGAAACATGTCTCCGACACTTACCAAGTTCAGCAGGCTGGGACCAGAAGTTATATAGATTGTTTTGTGCTTGTATCTTCGTCGTTAACTATCACATTTCGGGCTGTTAGTGTTACTTCAACGCGAGTCAAGAAACAGAAAGTAAAAAGAAGGGGTTTTTCTGTTGTAATTATAGATCAGTAACAATACATCTGATCTTTCAGCCCTCGTCGTTGTTTAAGGCTGAATCAACAAAAGATAAACAAGACAGCGACTGGATTTACACACCAAAGAGTAAAAATGTCGTCAGGAACAGCCATTGAAACCAAATACTGCAGTAATTGGTAAGTCACTTTTAGCTAATTTTAGCATCCACTTTACGTCTTTGATTTGAGTCATGATTTGTGTGGGTGTGCATTTTTGATTGCTTTGTACTTTCCTTGTTGCCATACCAAAGTCCCAGTACATGTACTGACAAACTATTTTAACCACAAAGACCATGATTGTTACACTTACAGCATGGTGAGTTAATAAAATTAATTGTTTACAGTCTACATGTTTGTTTCCTAGAACATATAAAGAGTGAAACTTTATGTAACTTGAAGGGGTATTGTTAGTAGTAATGTTACTTGAACAAGTTGAAGTTAAACTAAGCTCGAGTCCTACCGTTTTGTGGAAGTTTCCCTCAACTCCCTTGTCTTCATCGTCATCCGTTAGGCGGCCACATCGTCATCCGTTAGGCGGCCACAATCGTTGTATCAATTAAATATTCTGCCCCGTTAAGGATTTGACGTCGAAAAAACAGGTGATAAAAAGAGAAAAGACCTATAGCTATGGATAGTTTAGATGAAAACTGAAGAAGAACTACTTTATGCACCTACTACTATATAGATATATATAGTCTATGTGGGTTTTCAGCAGGCTGTAAAATGTAAAATCCTTATGGCTGCATTCCGGTAAAAAAAAGATCTGTGATTTCCACCGGGCAAGTCTAGGTCTGGATTAGTTAACAATGTATGATTATTACTCTTATGATGGGAGTTCAGCCCTTTAACAGACAAGAGGAGTGATACATATAAAGTAATAAACATTCAGACAATGACTCATCTGGGAAGCAAATTAATATTTCAGATGTCAAAATGAATCATCAAAACTCCAATGATGTTAAACTTGTGGTCACATGTTTTCTCCAGAAATTTAGAGGGAAAAAAACACCTTTTATTATAACTTGACTGATGACAATAACAAATCCTTTCCTTTCACTGTCATAAACATAATTTCATAACAAGAGGCGAAGCCTTCAAGGCTCACGTAAGAAATTGACAAACAGTAACACACACTCAATCACTCCGTCACATATACACACACACACACACACACACTGACACAGTAAGAATAGGTGACACGGTGCAAGAGTGCGAGACACTAGATCTAGATCTGTCTGTCTGTAGCCTACTTACGGGGACACGACTGCCAGATTGACACTGCGCAGACACTGGAAACACGCTGTGCAGATTAACCTGTAGGAAATATCCTTTGGTATCTTCTGTATCTATTTTTCTGGAGCTACGAAACCGAACAATGTGAAATTGTCTTCTCCGAATCGGCGAACTGCAGCTCGGTGATGACTGTATCTATACCACAATCCTTCACGCGATCTGACCTAACCTTGACCTCTGACCTGGTCTACACACCACACACGACACAAACCAGTCACCTGTGTTTACCCCCCCAAAACCCCCCACCACCAGTTTTCTTTGGATACACACTTTAACTACATACGTGCCGACGAAATGTTGATCATTGCTTCAATACTTTGAAGCTGTTGCTTGGATAATAACCAGGTAAAATTAGTATTTCGGTGTTCAGTCAAATGTTAAAGTTTCTACCACAGACATACATACATACATACATACGCACGCACGCACGCACGCACGCACGCACAGACAGACAAAAGTTAGCATCGCATAGGCTACACTTACGTGAGCCAAAAATGCAAAGGTGTACAGACACACATGTGGTCGCACACACAGGCATGAATAGAAACGTGCATACTCTTGCGTGCACACTGGCTTGAGCAGCCACACACACACAAACACTGACACACACACAAACACACATACACACTGTATAGTGACACACACACACACACAGACATACACACACATAGAAAGCTCACATAGAGTTACATTCATTACACCATTCACTAATCTTTGGAGAAAAGAAGAGGCAAGCACACTCAGTATTGTGGCATTTTGATCTTCTCTGAGCATTACTGTCCCGAAATCAAATTATATATGTAAATTTTAACATTTGTTGTTTCAGCAAAAAAGATATTGCAGCTGCTAACTTCACGATGCATGAAGTGCATTGTCGGCGCCATCTGGTGTTGTGCGATCACTGCAAGGAACCAGTACCTCGCACAGAATTGGACCAGCACTTTAATGACGTCCATGCCAAAATTGCCTGCACTCAGTGTACTCAAGAAGTGGAAAAGGATCAACTTGATGGCCACCTGGTATGTGTACACGTACATGTATACTGTCATAAAATTACAATAATGGTACAGTCAAATCTGCTCTACCTCTCGATAACAACCAATTATCCACAACAACCATCACAAGGAGATTTTATAATTTGCCTTTCCATAGGTATCGTCCGTCTATATTGACCACTTTTGGCCGGTCCCTTAGATGATCATACTAGAGACAAGTTCGACTGCAACATGAGTTTCTATTGAGAATTATCTCTCTATGTCATGTTGTCATGCATAACTGTCAGGATTGATAAAAGTATACAGTGATAATATTTATAATTGGCTGCTGATTCCATGTCGAGATTTTTTAAATTTTGAATGAAAACACTGAGAAGGACTGTTTAAAGTTAACATGTTTTCTTCTGTTGAACACTTTTTGTTGTTCCCAAGGGGAGGGGAAGTCCTTCAAGTCCAGAATAAACACACCTTGATTATTTTGTCCACAGGAGAATGAGTGTTCTAAGAGGCAGGTGTCCTGCGAGTACTGCGAGCTTCAGGTGCCACACAGCGACCTGGCACCTCACGTCGAGTTCTGCGGCACTCGCACAGAAGCCTGTCCCCGCTGCGGCGGCTTCATCATGCACAAAGATCTGGAGCGACACAATGACAGCAACTGCGCCTATCCGGAGGTCAAGCCTCCCACCAACACAACTAACGGATTCCGTGATCGTGGAGGAGGAGACGACAACATGTTTAATCCCCATCTCAGAGAGTTCGGCCGACCTCGTCATACTGGGTTCGGAGTCATGTACCAAGATTTGGATGACTCTTTCGATCCCTTTGAGTTTGAGGCGATCCGGAGAGCTCTGGAAGGGGACAGTGAAGGGCGTGGCATGCCAGGAGGGGTTGATGAAGGTCGTGTCATGCCAAGTGCCGTCGTCACGGATTCGGACGCCTCTGCTGCTGCAGGAGAGAGGGAGAGGGGAAGGAGGGGGAGAGGTGCAAGGGGTGGGACTGGGAGGAACGCCCCTGTGATACCTGGACAGAAGAAGAACGACACTGGGGGTGGAACTCGCAAAGCTGCCACCAACAGAAGGTCAGAGGTCAACCGCCACAGAGAGAGAGGTCAGTTTCACTTGCTGTGTCTATCATCATTGAACAGTTCAATTCAGTAAGAAGTTTGTATGATTTGCCACAGCAGACGGTTTTTGCTACAATTTTGTTCTGTTAGAAGATAAGTACATTTTTTTCATGTGAGTATCTGTGTGGGACAGAGAGAGAGAGAGTGCATGTATGTGTGTATATATGTGCATAAACATGTTCAAGTACATTATGAATGTTGCACACTACATATCAACTGAGTTCAAATGTTGATTCATGTTATAGCAACCCCCAATGCACAGACTCAACTCAACTCAACTCAACTCAACTCAACTCAACTCAACTCAAATTTTATTGGCTTCAATTTTCACATAGAAGAATTTGTCTTGCGCTTGGGATTAAGACATAGGCAGAAAGTAAGAGTATAACATATAAAAACAGCATTCATATCACATTTCATGTATCACACACAGTAATCACTAGTATAGCCTAGGCCTACAGATATATCACACATGCAAATAAGTAGTATAGACCTGCTAACTAAAATAATAACAGAGACAGAAACAGAACCTGGGCACAACATTTACACGTGTGTGACCTACTTTACATCAGGTGCCTGTGATCTATAAATAACAATAATTGCGTTTAAAATAAACATGAATAATGCCGATGTTTGCTAACAATGAATACATAAAAACTAAGATAAGAATGTGTGTGCTTTCATAATATGATTATTTTATAAAACACAGTGGGGAAATTGGAAGATAATTTTTATACGAAACTGCGCACATTGAGTCGAGCTCTGTAGCGTGTGTGTTCAGAGGCAGAAGACACACATGGCTGTGGATATTAATTGTTGTGACCAGAGTCCACCACACCAACCCCATCCCTCACACACCCATTCATTCTTTTTGTCTTTCACTGTGGAAGAAGTGGGATAGTTTCGGGTTGTTTGGAGACATATCATTATCAGTCTATGCTTTACTCTGTGTAAATGTCTGGGGGTAGGGGTGGGAAGGGGAAACACTCAAATAAATAGCACAACACTTGCTTTATCTTAATCTCTGCTTGCTTCCACCCATACAGCTTCCTCACCACCACCCATTCCACCTGATGTGGATTACGACACCATGTTGGCCATGCAGCTGGCTGGAGAGAATGATGACAATATACATGAAATCCTAAACATTGACCCTGACCCCGATGCTGACCTGAACCAACTCATCAGCAACTATGAGAAGCGCTCGCGGCCATTGTCGATCAGACCCATCCCCATGGATTTGGACAATGATGCCTCTGTGCCTTCCTCACCCCCACCTGCTTATAATGAATTCGCTGCTGCAGGTGAA
Source organism: Littorina saxatilis (assembly GCF_037325665.1). Taxonomy (NCBI): domain Eukaryota; kingdom Metazoa; phylum Mollusca; class Gastropoda; order Littorinimorpha; family Littorinidae; genus Littorina; species Littorina saxatilis. The sequence continues at coordinate 22,450,814 of NC_090253.1, read as the reverse complement.
CTTTTATTAGTTTTTTTTTATGTTGGTGAATTTGAGAGGTGCGGAAGAGAGGGAGAGAAAGTGAGTACTTGTGCGGGGATGTCGTTAGGCATCGGACATAGACCGATTAAGAGGCTCAAATGTCCGATTCACATAGCCGCTCAGATGTCCTATTGTTTTGAAATGAGCGCTGGCATTGTCCAATAAGAACTCAATTCCTTCGGACAGCGTGATATTCGTTAATTTTCCTTTCAAGATACACATTTTCAAAAAGCGACCAAGCACTCTCGCGTACAGGTGCACTGAAGTTGTACAGTGTGGATCTTGCGTTTGGGTGACACCCGTCTGCAGCACATTAAAGTTAGGAGTATGGAAGACAACTCCAACTGACTAAGTCTTGCGAGCGTCATTCTTGAAAATGAAAAAAATTCTGACGTCCTATTGAAATTCCTGAAAGCGGTCAAATGTCCTATTCATGCTGAAGAGCTAGGACATTTGTCCTATAGGTATGAATTTGTAGCAACATCCCTGCTTGTGTGTGAGAAAGGTAATCTCTTGGTTTGGGGGTACGGGGGAGGGGGAGGAGGAGGAGGAGGAGTGGACGGAGGGGAATTTTACTTGTTTGTTATTCATTAGTTGGATAGGATTTGTTAGATTTTGTATGTCTTGCAAGTTGCCTGGGTAAAATCAGTGTTCAAGTCCTGTTTTGAGGATATATTCTTGTTTGTAGGAAAAGTGATAGCTCTGGTGAGAGGAGACCCTTGAGACTAGCCAGTTAATCTAGCCCTACATTGCAAGTGTCCACTCACGGCAGATATACTTTGGTCAAGTTTATACATGTATGCCAAAGGACAACAGGTGCCTTTTATTTGGATGTTTCCTCTTATTGTAGGGTCTCAAATCGCAGGCACCCCTGTACTCTGTTAAATCTTTGTTGGGTTTTATATACAGTCAACAAAGGGCCGACCGGCACGGTTGGCCTAGTGGTAAGGCGTCCACCCCGTGATCGGAAGGTCAAGGGTTTGAACCCCGGCCGGGTCATACCTAAGACTTTAAAATTGGCAATCTAGTGGCTGCTCTGCCTGGCGTCTGGCATTATGGGGTTAGTGCTAGGACTGTTTGGTCCGGTGTCAGAATAATGTGACTGGGTGAGACATGAAGCCTGTGCTGCGACTTCTGTCTTGTGTGTGGCGCACGTTAAATGTCAAAGCAGCACCGCCCTGATATGGCCCTTCGTGGTCGGCTGGGCGTTAAGCAAACAAACAAACAAGCAAACAATAAAGGGCCGACCAAAAGTGGTCATTATGGACAGAAGGTCATTAGGGAAAGGTAACTTATGCAGAAGAAAAACTCATCTGGGATCCTTCGCAGTGGTCATTGTGACCATAGTGTAAATATACTTGAATGGACAGCACGAACAGTGACACTGACACAATGTGCTCCTGTTTGTTTCAGACGAGGACATGATTCCTTGTGAGTTTTGTGGTGACAACTTTCCTGCCTTTGCGCTTGTGCATCATCAGGTATGGTATTAATGTTGCATTCACTGTCATTATTACGGAATTGTTACAGAAAGGAAGTGTGTGTATGTGTGTGTGTGTGTGTGTGGGGGGGGGGGGGGGGGGTAGGGATGAGGAGAAGGAACAGAATGGAATATTTCTCCTTGAAGTTGTTCTCTCATGTGAGTCCTATCCTTGGGTCATTCTGTCTTCATTTTTCCTTTCATTTTTTCTTCTCCATTTTCCAGTTTGGAAGTTCATTCTTTCTTGTCACCATGACTCTTCTATTTGTACAACCTATGTCTTCATAAGTGAGTGTTTGAAAAAAAAACTGTTTTCAGAGTGTGTGTGACCCCTTAGCGTCAGGACTGTGGGGTCAGGACGTTCCCCCGGCTGCGGGTCGTAACAACGAGACCCTGTTTGAAAACGAGTGGACCCCTGCTGTGGTGCGACCCCCAGCTATCCCGGTCATCAACAACTTGGGTTCTGCATTTCCAGCAGAGTGAGTTTATAATATTATTTTCATCATCGGCATCCCTTCCTTCTTCTTCTTCATCATCATCACCACCACCACCATTATCATCGTCATCATCATGATCATATAATCATGAGCAGCAGCAGCAGCAGCATCATCATGAAAATAATCACATGTGATTTAGCAATATTGCAAGGCTAGTGAGACTCATAGTCATAGAACTCCATTTTGAAAGCTTTGTTGTTTGTAGATCTTAGTCAAACACACACACGTGTGTACATATCAAACTGAATGTATGCATACACTGTACAAGCCTGCAGGGGGACTAGAAGAAGCAGAAAGAGGGGAATCAAAACAAGAAGAGAGGTTCAGGAAGTGTTCTGGGATTCATTTGGGTTAGAGTGGTGGTGAAAACTGACAAGCACGTCTTCAAACATGCTGTTTGTTGAGATTTTGTGTCATTTGGTCTTTGGAGTGGTGTAGAGCTAAATGAGGTTTGAGACAAAAATGTTAATGTTCTGTGAGATTTTGTGTCATTTTGTCTTTGGGGTGGCAGAGAGTTAAATGAGGTTTTAGACACAAAATTCACAAATACCTACATGTTGACGTTCTGTGAGATTTTGTGTAAGCTTTCCTTGCATTCTCTGCACAGGGAACCGGAAGAGGAGTTGAGCTACCATCTGACGGATAACGGGGACCACATGCTGAACAGCCTGGAGAACATCATGCTGCCGTGTGAGTTCTGCAATGAGCTGCTGCCTGCAGATTGCCTTGTACAGCATCAGGTGGGTCTAATAGCAAGAACATTCTGTACTTTTGGATAAGAGAGGGAGAGACAGATTAAGAGAGAGAGTGTGGGAGAACAGTGTGCTGCCATGTGAGTTCTGCAGTGAGCTGCTGTTTTGCAGATTGCCTTGAAGAGCATCATGTGGGTCTAATTGCAAGAACAAGGACTGGGTGGCCGAGTGGTAACGCACTTGCGCTCGGAAGCGAGAGGTTGCGAGTTCCACCCTGGGTCAGGGTGTTAGCAATTTTCTCCCCCCTTTCCTAACCTGGGTGGTGGGTTCAAGTGCTAGTCTTTCGGATGAGACGAAAAAACGAGGTCCCTTCGTGTACACTACATTGGGGATCCCACGATTGACATAAGGGTCTTTCCTGGCAAAATTGTATAGGCATAGATAAAAATGTCCACCAAAATACCCATGATGATGTGACTTGGAATAATAGGCCGTGAAAAGTAGGATATGCGCCGAAATGGCTGCGATCTGCTGGCCGATGTGAATGCGTGATGTATTGTGTAAAAAAAATTCCATCTCACACAGCATAAATAAATCCCTGCGCGATATAAATTGCATAAAATAAAAATAAAAAAATAAAAATAAATCCCTGCGCTTAGAACTGTACCCACAGAATACGCGCGATATAAGCCTCATATTGATTGATTGATTGAACATTCTGTGCTTTGGGATAAGCGAGGGAGATATATAGAGGGAGAGATAGAGAGAGGGTGAGGCAGAACATCGTGCTGCTGTGCGAGTTCTGCAATGAGCTGCGGCCTGCCCCCAAAAATGTACAACATCAGGTGGGCCCTTGCACAGAGGTGTGTGCAGTGGGATATGAGCAAGAAAAGTGGGGGGAGAGAGAGAGAGAAAGAGTTGGTGTGACAGAACATCATGTTGCCTTGTGTTGGGATTTCATTTGGCATTGGCAGTCTGCAAAACAACAAGAACTTCTTTCAAATTGTCCAAAACTCTGACGTCATTCCAGCAGAGCTCCTGACATTTGGGAGAAAGTTAGGAGAAAGATGAAATCAAGGACTGCCTTAAACTCTCTTTTTTTTAAAGCAAATTTTCAAAAGAAAACAAATCCAAACAACATCTCTGCTTGTGAGTTCTGCAACAAAGTGCTGCTGGCAGATGTCTTGGTGTCTTGTTAGGTGAATCTGGCCACAAGGATTTGTCATTTATTGTGTGTGTGTGTGTGTGTGTGTGTGTGTGTGTGTGTGTGTGTGTGTGTGTGTGTGTGTGTGTGTGTGTGTGTGTGTGTGTGTGTGAATAACATTTATACCAGTATTTGTAACTTATATGATTTTTGACTCTTTCCCTGCTGTCTGATTTAAGGCCATGTGCGAGTCAAACCCTCTAGCGACTCCAAGGGTATTGACACCAGCTGCCGCTCAGCCGTCATCAGCCACTTCACCAACCACAGTCCGCAACCACTTCTTTCCAACTGCTCAACCCAGCTCCCGGCGTCCACAGCCAGATCCTACAGGTACAGTGTTTGCATGGTGTGTGTGTGTGTGTGTGTGTGTGTGTGTGTGTGTGTGTGTGTGTGTGTGTGTGTGTGTGTGTGTGTGTGTGTGTGTTATTACTCCAGTATTCACACTAACCATTTTACAAACCAGATGCCAGAAACGAGCGTGGAGCTTTTCTCCTACAGAGACCAGTCAGTCATGGATCATCTGCTGTCATTTCAGAACGCTTATCAGCTTGAGTCATATATTTTTTAATATTTAAGAAGCAGTACACAAAACTGTCATCTCTTGTGTTTCTACTTATTATAAATTAGCATCATGTATGAATATCAGGAGCATCTCATACTGTTGTATCATGCACTTTAACTTTTCAGTCACTTCATAGACTGCTTTCATTTTGCACCATTTCAGAAGCCTTGTGGAATGTTTTCGATTTTCAATCATTTCATAGACTGCTTTGACGGGCGCTGTGGCGGGGTGGTAATACGTCGGCCTTCTTAATCGGAAGGTCGAGGGTTCGAATACCGGCTGCGGCCGCCTGGTGGGGTTAGTGTGGAGATTTTTCCGATCTGCCAGGTCAACTTATGTGCAGACCTGCTAGTGGCTTATCCCCCTTCGTGTGTACACGCAAGCACAAGACTAAGTGCGCACGGAAAAGATCCTGTAATCCATGTCAGAGTCCGGTGGGTTATAGAAACACGAAAATACCCAGCATGCTTCCTCCGAAAGCGGCGTATGGCTGCCTAAATGGCGGGGTAAAAACGGTCATGCACGTAAAATTCCACTTGTGCAAAAACACGAGTGGGAGTTTCAGCCCACAAACGCAGAAGAAGAAATATAGACTGCTTTCATTTTGCACCATTTTAGAAGCCTTGTGGAATGTTTGAAATTTTCAGTCATTTCATAGACTGCCTTCGTGTTGCACCATTTCAGAAGCCTTGTGGAACGTGATCATGGGAGCGGAGCAAGAGAACGAAGGGGGTAACATCAGACCGAAGAAGAGACCCAACGCTCCGAGACCAACCAACCCAATCGACGCAGCGTCTGGCAGGCCTGGAAACTCGACACGCCCCGGCGCTTCGAGAGTTCTGCAAGCCCGTGGAGGTTCTGGCAGAGCAGCTGAGGAAGAACAGGATTTTTCTTTGCATAATCCCAGAGGTGAGCTTTCCAACGGGAACCTAAATTAAAATAATGTGTGGACTTCTTTTTGACCTCCAAGGTTTATCTTTCACATAGCCGAAAGAATTGTCAGAACTGGTTGCTTTTTGGGGGGACAGTTGTTCGTGAAAGTTACGACATGGGTGCCACCATTGTGGATTTTCTCTTGAAGAAAGTTGCATGAAATGAGTGTTAGTGACGTCATCCACGCTACATTTTTTTAGCCCAGTTTTAACATTGCCCTCCTTCTTATGTAATTGATCATGATCTTTCCACACTTTCACCTGAAATAAGAGCATATCGGTCCACTAAGAGACATACCAAAATTCTACACTGCTGCTGTCTGTCCAGAAAAAGTCTTTTTTGCTGAATTAATTTTGCAGAGAGACATAGGTTTCAGTCATGGAAAGAATTCAGAATACAGGAAATTCCCTCTCTGCTCAGAGAGGGCGGGGAGATTGCTCAGTATTTTTGTGCCCGCATGCGCACAATAAAGATCCCAAGCTTACAGCGAAAGTCTGAGGGCTTGGAAAACAAAAATACACGCATGCATGAAAAACAAGAGGCGAAGCCTTCAAGGCTCCCGTCAGAAATCGACAAACAGTAACACAAACTCAATCACTCCGTCACACATACACACACACAGTAAGCATAGACACGGTGCAAGAGTGGGAGACGCTAGATCTAGATCTGTCTGTCTGTAGCCTACTTACGGGGACACGACTGCCACTGAGATCGACACTGCCCTTTCGACAGCGCTTCCTCGCGCAGACACTGAAAATACGCTGTGCAGATCAACCTGTAGGAAATCTCCTTTGGTATCTTCTTTATCTATTTTTTCTGGAGCCGCTACGAAACCGAACAATGTGAAATCGTCTTCCCCGAATCAGCGAACTGCAGCTGGGTGAGAACTGTATCTATACCACAATCCTTCACGCGATCTGACCTAACCTTGACCCCTGACCTGGTCTACATACCACACACAACACAAACCAGTCACCTGTTTTTACCCCCCCAAAACCCACCACCACCACCCGTTTTCTTTGGATACACACTTTATCTACATACGTGCCGACGAAATGTTGATCATTGCTTCAACACTTTGAAGCTGTTGCTTAAATAATAACCCGGTAAAACTAGTATTTCGGTGTTCAGTCAAATGTTAAAGTTCTATCACACACGCACACACGCACGCACAGACAGACAAAAGTTAGCATCGCATAGGCTACACTTACGTGAGCCAAAAATTGTGTCGTGCGATTCTGTCCCTACATGCTAGCCATTCCCCAGGGATAGCAGCCTGGATTTCCTTGAGTGAATTTTTTAAATACCAAGAGAAGTTAGGCTGTAGAGTTTTGGAGTGTGTAATGCTACTCTTATTACAAATAAAAGAATGGACAGATCCATGTTGACTCACTAGATGGTCCACATGGAAAGAAGGCACCTTTAAAGTACTGTAAATCCCAAACGCTCAGAACTGTCTGATTATAAAAAAAAATCTTTTTGCATTGTGAAATGAGACGGCAAACTTGGAAGTAATTCCATTTGCCAATGAGGGTTCTCCTTTTATCCTACATGTTTCTACTTAACAGGTCAAATAAGGCTAAATATGTCCCTCTGTTTACTTATATAAATTGTCACTCTTTGACAAAGCTGTGTGTCCATCTCTTAAAGTGTGTCTTTGTGTCTGCTTTCTACTCTAGATCCTTTTTTCTGGCCACTGACTCTGCTTTTTGGCGATCAGTTTCCAGAATTAGTTGCAGGTAAGTTTCTTTGTCAAGTTGCATGAGTCTCATCATGCTCATTCTCCTTTCAGTATGTGACATTATTTCCGCAGAGAAAAATACAGAGATTTTTCTCACCCTGTGTGTCATCAACATCATCCATCTGCCAGTCTTCTTCTTCCCCTGAAACCAAGACAGAAATGAAATGGAAACAATGAGAGATGTAACAAGCGTTCGGACATTGCTGTATCAGCACACCTCATGGCCTCCAGCTGCTGATCAATTTAGAAGATAGCCATTGCAACTGTTTGTTTGTTTTTCTCCCCTGTCATGTTATTTAAGTCTTGCAATCTCATTTGCTATTGTAGGGTCGAGACCTGTGCGGAAAGACAGCGCTAACCGTACCAGACACACCCTGGATGCTCTGCTGACGGATGAAGGGACTGACAATCAAGGCTCGCAGGGTGAGTGTTCTCGAGAAGTCGGGGGGGGGGGGGGGGGGGGCGGCGGCGTGTGGTAATCCATATGTTTGAGGAGGGGTGGGGTGGATGTGTTATTGTTGTTGAGCTTGGCTGTAATCTTGGCCCAAACGTGTGACAGACAGTCAAGGCTCGCAGGGTGAGTGTTCTTGAGAAGTCGGGGGGAGGGGGGGTAATCCGCATGTTTGAGGAGGGGTAGGGTGGATGTGTTATTGTTGTTGAGCTTGGCTGTAATCTTGGCCCAAACGTGTGTGGGTCATGCTTTAACACTTGTGGGGCCACTTACATAAGGAGAGTTTGTGCATGCCTTACTCTTTGAGGGTGTATGTGTTTTAGAGACAGACAGACAGAGACAGAGGAGCGTATGTATGACTTAGTTTATGAGGTGTGTGTGTGTGTGTGTGTGTGTGTGTGTGTGTGTGTGTGTGTGTGTGTGTGTGTGTGTGTGTGTGTGTGTGTGAGCATTTTATGTTGTGTCAGTGTTCAAACATTTGGACAGTGGTAGAGCTTGAATGCATCTGTGTTGAATGAGTGAAAGCTTATGTGAGCCTGTGTGTTGTACATGTGCAAATGCTTATAGATCTTACAAGCAATCTTTTTCTTGTGTAGGTTCCGGTAGGAGGCCAGCCAACAGAGGGGCACCTGCTACCACTTCTGGGGTATCAACCAGAACTGTGATGAGATCTATGCAGCAAAGGTTAGAAGCACAAATGTCTGTTTTCTGTGTTCCTTCCTTTCTTTTTATTGTGTGTGTGTGTGTTTTCGACTGAGGAATGTCTTACAGGACAAGTTGCTTTTACTTCCAAGACATTTTGACAAAAATTCAATCAGTAAGAAGCTCATACACCCTGGGGAGGTGCTGATGTGAAATATGACCTGGTGCTTTTGTTTAACTCGTGTTGTTACTTTTTAAGGAGAACGTTGAAAAATCCTTTGTAATCCTTTGTTTGTTTTGGATTTTAACACGGTGATTTACAAGACAAAAAAAGGGAAGACATACAGATGGTTGTAAAATTTTATTCACAAGAATATTCTTATGACTGAAGTTTTCTAACTCAGATTTATTCTGTCATTGGTTTGAGGAGGGAATTCATTTTTACATTTAGTCAAGTTTTGACTAAATGTTTTAACATAGAGGGGGAATCGAGACAAGGGTCGTGGTGTATGTGTGTGTGTGTGTGTGTGTGTCTGTCTGTCTGTCTGTCTGTCTGTCTGTCTGTGCGTGTGTGTGTGTAGAGCGATTCAGACTAAACTACTGGACCGATCTTTATGAAATTTGACATGAGAGTTCCTGGGAATGATATCCCCGGACGTTTTTTTCATTTTTTTGATAAATACCTTTGATGACGTCATATCCGGCTTTTTGTAAAAGTTGAGGCGGCACTGTCACACCCTCATTTTTCAATCAAATTGATTGAAATTTTGGCAAAGCAATCTTCGACGAAGGCCGGGGTTTGGTATTGCATTTCAGCTTGGTGGCTTAAAAACTAATGAGTGAGTTTGGTCATTAAAAATCGGAAACTTGTAATTAAAATTATTTTTTTATTAAACGATCCAAAAACAATTTCATCTTATTCTTCGTCATTTTCTGATTCCAAAAACATATAAATATGTTATATTTGAATTAAAAACAAGCTCTGAAAATCAAAAATATTAAAATTATGATCAAAATTAAATTTCCGAAATCGATTTAAAAACAATTTCGTCTTATTCCTTGTCGGTTCCTGATTCCAAAAACATATAGATATGATATGTTTGGATTAAAAACACGCTCAGAAAGTTAAAACGAAGAGAGGTACAGAAAAGCGTGCTATGCAGCACAGCGAAACCACTACAGCGCTGAACAGGCTCGTCAGTTTCACTCCGTTTTGCACAAGCGGCGGACTACGGTCATTGTGAAAAAATGCAGTGCGTTCAGTTTCATTCTGTGAGTTCGACTGAGCTTGACTAAATGTTGTATTTTCGCCTTTCGCGACTTGTTCTGGTTTGTGGGCGTGTTGTAGAGATGACAGCACCAGGGAAGGAGAGGCAGACACGTCTAACAGAAGAGAAAGAGGGGACCACCTTTTCAACAGCCAGGGCAATCTTCGAAATCCTGCCACCCAAAACAGACCTCGGGTATGTACACTTTCAGCAGAATGTCTACAGTGTTTACCTGTGGTTGTGCTAGAGAGAGAGAGAGAGAGAGAGAGAGAGAGAGAGAGAGAGAGAGAGAGAGAGAGAGAGAGAGAGAGAGAGAGAGAGAGAGAGAGAGAGAGAGAGAGAGAGAGAGAGAGAGAGAGAGAGAGAGAGAGAGAGAGAGAGAGAGAGAGAGAGAGAGAGAGAGAGAGAGAGAGAGAGAAAGAGAGAGAAACTCAGACTCAGACTCAGACTCAGACTCAGACTCAGACTCAGAACTTTATTACAAAAGGATAAAGGTTTTAGGCAAAGCCTATTCTTCCAACCTGTCCTTTATACAACACGTAAGGACGGACGCACGTACCAAAAGAGAGAGAGAGAGAGAGAGAGAGAGAGAGAGACTCAGACTCAGAACTTTATTACAAAAGGATAAAGGTTTTAGGCAAACCCTATTCTTCCAACCTGTCCTTTATACAACACGTAAAGACGGACGCACGTACCAAAAAAAAAGAGAGAGAGAGAGAGAGAGAGAGAGAGAGAGAGAGAGAGAGAGAGAGAGAGAGAGAGAGAGAGAGAGAGAGAGAGAGAGAGAGAGAGAGAGAGAGAGAGAGAGAGAGAGAGAGAGAGAGAGAGAGAGAGAGAGAGAGAGAGAGAGTCTTTTCCAACATCATCCATATTTTCTAGATTTGAACTGAATAGCGTGCTTCCAAGCAAGTCTTGGTTATAATGAGGGCCCCAAAGGGGGGGTATCATCACGATCACGGGAAGGGAAATTTTAGCTTTCACGATCACAGTTACCTTGATTTTTGTTTTCACGATCACAAACACCTTGACGAATAGAGGATCATAGAGTGAAACAGCTGTGAAAAATGTACGTTGAAAATAAAATGCTTTGCAATACTTCCCATCACGATCACGAAAACAAATGACGATCACGATCACGAGACTTGATTTTTTTGTCATCACGGATCACGGGCAAAGTCCCATCACGATCACAGAAATGGAAATTTCGGCAATCACGGTCACAGAAAGGTCAAAAAACGCGAATCACGATCACGATTTTAAACCCTTTGGGGCCCTCTATAATCAGTGTTTGGCTCGCTGTTGAACATGCACCTGTTGTGTGACTGTGTGTAAGAGAGAACAAGAAAGAGAGAGTGCTTCATGGACTGCATCTTTTCACAAATAATCAAAACTTTTGCAATGCAGGACCCATTGTCACAAAACAAACTTTGATCAGTCTCAGTATTTGTGCCTCACAACTTCTGCACTAAAGATCACCAGCTTCCTCTAGCCTTTTGAACTGTTGCTGTATGACTCATGCTTATGTTGGAGTAACACCAAATTTTGTGACACTGTAGAAGAGCTAGATTTAAATATGCTATGAATTTCTTATTTGCCTTCACACACACATGCATGCACGGGCACACACACACACACACATGCACACATATGTTAAACAAAATTGCAGATTTAGGGAATTTTTTTAACTAGCTGAATTGACATGTGTCTAATTTTCTTGTACTTTTTTCTTGTTAATGTAAAGATTTGCAGTAAATTGATGTAACTGGTTATCATAGATCAATTTCAAATTAATCATTATTATAAATGTTATCCTCTATCATTTCAGAGGCCTTCAAAACGACAGCAACCGGAATAGAGCTACAGTAGTTGAAAGTAGGTTTTCTGCTATGTGTGTATCAAATGCTGTGACAGTTTCATGTGTATTTTTGTTGTTGTTTGTTTTACATTGTCGTCTTATACTGGATTTTGTTCTTCTAAAATTCTGTGTGTGTGCATTGTTCATGTGTTGTTGATCATATTGCTCATAAGAAATTCTGAATTTTTTGTCACGATACATTTTTATATTTTCTTCTTTTCATTTGTCAACACATTTCGATACGAATATCATTGCTGGTTTGTAAATTTTTATTTTTTAACTCACCCTAGATTTGTCAGAAATGATGTACAGAAAGATATTCCTGTTTTCTTAACAATAAAAGCAATGAAATGTCAGTAATATGATGGCTGTTTTTCTGCTGTTTGTGACTTTGTTGTTGTTTGTCGTGTTATTTGTCCCTGTTTCTATCAATTACAGTACAGTGTAACCCCCCTTTTAAGACCTCCAAAAATCTGAGAAAATTAGGTCTTAAAAAGGAGGGAGTCTTAAAATGGGGGTAAATTTACAGAGGTTATGAAAAGAAAGTCTGAGAAAACAGGGTCTTAAAAGGGAGGAAGTCTTAAATTGGGGGTCTTAAAAGGGGGGTTCCACTGTCCATGCAATGGGCTTGATATTTATCATTATGTGTTAATCTGTGATCCATAATTAATTGATCGTGTGTGTGTATGAGGAAGAGAAATTTTGTGTGTGTGTGTGTGTGTGTGTGTGTGTGTGCGTGTGTGTGTGTGTGTGTGTGTGTGTAAAGAGTAGATGGCAGTTTATGACTATTTTGTTGCACTGTGCATTTTGATGTATATATTACATTTTAGGTGCCAACTACAATTTGTTTTTCTTCATTTTGTTTGTACATAATATACAAACAGGAGCTTAAGTTCTTCCTTTTGTGTGAACAACTCAGTAATGCAAATGTAAGGTGTTCATGACTTTGGGAAGTGTTTGTACAAAGACATACAAATCTCTATATTTTATCATAATTTATTGTCATGCTCAAGAGGTGTCCATGTACCAGTAAATAATGTTATGTTGACTTGATCTTGAGATACATACTCATGACGAATCAGTAGCATTGTAGTACTGTATGAGCATTGTATGTGAAGAATACATCCCTGATGACATTTACTATGAATTACATGTGTATATCCATGCTACGTTGCAAGCCCCTGGAGCAATTTTTTGATTAGTGCTTTTGTGAACAAGAAACAATTAACAAGTGGCTCTATCCCATCCCCCCCCTTGCCCCGTCGCGATATAACCCTTCGTGGTTGAAAACGACGTTAAACACCAAATAAAGAAAGAAAGTATATCCCTGTTTGAATTTAGTACAGAGGTACCTGCGATGAAAGGACACCCTTGGGACCGTTTAAAAGTGCCCTTACATTGCAGGTGGCCTGTCATAACAGGTCTATTTTGGTCAAGATGATAGACGAAGGGATCCTTTCATGAGAGGTGTCCACTCATCAGAGGTGCCTCGCATGGCAGGTACCACTGTATGTAAAAATAGGAAAGTAAATGCTCAAGGTCTTGAGTGATATCATTCATGTTTTTACCTACTATCAAGACATGCGTTTAACACCAGAAGAACCATCATTGGGGATATGCTCTTCACATGCTATCAGCTAAACACAATTTTTGGCAGTTATCTATTGAAAAAAAGAATGTCTGGGTCATAGACTTCACTTTTTTGTTAAAAATAACGGACACAGCAGCTTCAACAAGTCATAAAAAGACCAGTCTCTTTTAATGCATGTACGTTTTGTTGGTGTACAAAGGGCTATAACCTGATAAAGTCCTGTCGGAGGTGAATTTGGGACTGCAGTTCTTCTTCTGCGTTCGAGGCTGAAACTCCCCCGTACACTCGTGTTTTTGCACGAGTGGATTTTTACGTGTATGACCGTTTTTTACCCCGCCATTTAGGCAGCCATACGCCGCTTTCGGAGGAAGCATGCTGGGTATTTTCGTGTTTCTATAACCCACCGAACTCTGACATGGATTACAGGATCTTTTCCGTGCGCACTTGGTCTTGTGCTTGCGTGTGCACACGAAGGGGGATAAACCACTAGCAGGTCTGCACATAAGTTGACCTGGGAGATCGGAAAAATCTCCACACTTAACCCACCAGGCGGCCGCAGCCGGGATTCGAACTTACGACCTTCCAATTTAGAGGCTGACGTCTTGCCACCCCGCCACAGCGCCCGTCTGGACTGCAGTTCAAATACAAGACATTTTTGTTGCTTCAAGAAATAGAAGCAGGTCATAGAATATGTGTATGGTAGATTGCTGTTTGTCCTCTTTAGGGTCACAGCTATGACTTCTGAAAAGAGAGTAAAGATTTCACAGGACTTTTTCTTGTGAAGACTTCGCCATTTGCGGTCAGTCATTGTTGCAGAACATTGAAATACTTCTTGATTGTTATGTTTGTTTTGTTTTTGAAAATGCTCCTTGAATGTTCTAGCTTACATTGTTAACAGTGGAAGGTATAGTGCATTTCTCAAGCATAGGACAGTGAAAAGGCTTGTTTTTCTTAGTTTTACATTGATTTTGCAGAATATATTTCTTTGTTTGTTAATTGTCATGGATTTTGGAGAAAATATTCTTTGATTGTAATTTTATGAATTTACCAGAAAAGGTTTGCTTGCTTGATTTGTCATTAATTTTCCCCCACAGGATTTTGTGAAAATAAAGAAAACTCCCAGGATTGATATCATTATCATAAGCACTATGCTTTTTTAAAGTGTTTTTTTATAATGGTCTGGTAATGTCAGGCCCCTGGAATGAGAGGACACCTCTCAATAAAGGACACTTAGTGTTGTCCCCTCTGATTTTGATATGTAACCCATAAAATCCCTCCCATGAAAAGCCATCTACAATGTAGGGACACTTTGGATGGTTCAAAAAGGTGTCTATTTGCCACTAGTACGTACCGCTGTAGTGCAATATGTCTAATGTAAATACAGTGAATCTGAATGTCAAGGTCTCATCTGTCATTAAACTTGTGTTCACCCCCCGCGGGTTAGGGGGAAGAATTTACCTGATGCTCCCCAGCATGTCGTAAGAGGCGACTAACGGATTCTGTTTCTCTTTTTACCCTTGTTAAGTGTTTCTTGTATAGAATATAGTCAATTTTTGTAAAGATTTTAGTCAAGCAGTATGTAAGAAATGTAAAGTCCTTTGTACTGGAAACTTGCATTCTCCCAGTAAGGTAATACATTGTACTACGTTGTAAGCCCCTGGAGCAAATTTTTGATTAGTGCTTTTGTGAACAAGAAACAATTGACAAGTGGCTCTATCCCATCTCCCCCCTTTCCCCGTCGCAATATAACCTTCGTGGTTGAAAACGACGTTAAACACCAAATAAAGAAAGAAAGAAACTTGTGTTCTATTGACGGCTTACTGTATTGTGGATCAGTGGGACTCTGATTCATTGTCTCTATGATATGTTTTTGGATTGTTTAGTGAAAGAGTGGAAAGGAGTTGGTAACCCAGAAGTTAGTTAGTGCATGATGCTGTGCTTGGTTTGATGTAACTTGAGAAAGATGAACTAATGGTTTTGTCTGGTTGTTACTGGTTTCCAGAGCAAGGATTGTGTACATACATGTAATTTTAAATCCCAGTGTCATTTCATGGCACTTTTTAAAATTTTTAGTAGCTTCAACTGGGAAAGCAGAGATAACGCTAGGAAGAAGTTTGAAGTATGGGGCAAGGAAAATAAGGCAGAGTTAATGACACTTCAGTGGCGTGTAAAACAATGTTATTGGCATTTTGTACACAGAGCACCTGCCATTGGACCAACTGTGTTAAATTGTTAACAATGGAAGGTATAGTGCATTTCTCAAGTAAAGGACTGTGAAAAGGCTTGTTTTTGTTTGTTTATTTATAGTTTTTGTCTCTGTACTTGTATGTTGCAGATAAGATTTTGGGAACAGAATCAGTGGCAAAATTAATTATAACAAAAATTGTGCCATTTCCAAATGATTAATTGATCAGCTTCTCTGAATGCTATAAATAATAAAATGCACTGGCTCTGTTTATCAAATTCAAATTTGTAATGTGTGCATTTTATATGTTTATGTAAGTATGTTTTCATTGAAATTAGTAGCCAAATTCTTAAATTAATGGTAATGTTAATAAGTGAAATTGTCAAGTTTTTTCGTCTTTTTTTTACTTTGAAAAATAATACTGTTTGGAGTATGCCTTAACATGCAAGGAGTGAAGGTACAACACTAGTAATAAAGGGAACCTATTTCTTTAAGTTTGTGTCCTTTTTCTGTTTTGAATGTGCTTGTGTTCATCTCTCTATCTCTCTCTCTCTCTCTCTCTCTCTCTCTCTCACACACACACACACACACACACACACAAACACACACACACACACACATATATATATATAAGAATATGCATGCCTGCACGTACACGGCACACGCACACACATTTACTTATATTGAAACTGAAATGTACGCATGTGTGGGCACACACATATGTACATGTCAGTTTCAATATTAGGAGATGCAGACAGACACACAGACAGACACACAAAGTTAAAAAAACAGCATAATAAATGTTCTCACACTACATAAAAATAGGTGTGTATGGGCACATGCACACACACAGTCACAGGCACACACTGCATAGTTGCATACTTTATGCACACTGACGCAAACACAAACACAGAGATAAGAAAGTACACAAAGTGTGTGATAATAAAAATCGCTCACGCTGGACCCGAGTACTCTTCAGACTGGCTCGCTCCCCCAGTTTGAAAGTTTTTGTCTTGTGCACGTTTAAGACCAAGTGATTGCTCTGTGTGAATTACAGGCATTCCCTTTGCTATATAACTACATTGCATGCGAGCCGAGGATGTGCGTGGTGACTGGCCTTTCTCTTTTATTTGATCACAGTGAAAAATTTACTGCCGACCCTCTTCATAACTGGTGAACTGGTGGCCCACGAAGTTCTTTTACTGTCCTGGCTCGCGGATTCTTGCATTTATCACGCCCCAGGTAGTTTTACCAAATTCTTTAATGTAAAGTGAAGGTAAAAGACTGAAACATATGTAAACAAAGGAAACCATAAGAAAAAATACAAATTAATATGAATAGAATCAAAACACAAAATCGCGACCTCTAAACCACCGCAGTCGCGACCGAGCAACCAACGCTTAGTAGAAAATGGGGTACACAAAAAATCAAATTATTCAAACACAAAACGCGCAAAGCCTGGCAAATCGTCTCGCATGCTATATTTCTCGTCACTGTGTGACGCGTTCGGCTGTTCTATCAGCTCAATGGCTGGCTGTTGCTCCGTCTGAATTCCTCCCACCGCCAAGTCGTTTTTGTGGTTTATTTCGCATTTAGGTCCCAGGTAACATTATGAAGTTTTAATACGATCAATCGGACCTATTATCAAGTTAGTGTATCAACTTTTGAACGAGCTGCGCCCAGTAGTTTCCCAGCAATAAGCTGTTAAGTCGAGACAGACAGACAGACAGACACACACACACACACAGACAATTAAAGTCTGCTGAGCCCTAGTACTAGCGTACTCGGGGATAAAAAGAATATGTAGCCAAGTGCATCTGTTCTACCCTAAACACTCTAAAAGTCAGACAAAAGAAGCCTAGTAGTTGCAGAGGTCAACACTTCGCAGCAGACGACAGCGCAATGCATTTTCCAAACTCAGTTCCTAAAACCAGTTTGAGATTTTCCATTCTGATTAGTCGTTTCAATTCAAGGGAAAAAGCTCCGAACTATGTTGACCTCTGTTGGGCGCAAAGTAAGAATCCGGGGCAGAGTTAGAATAATCGGGATTTCCCGAAACCTCATTTGATTTCCAACAAAGCGCCGCATTTCCGGAAACGAGCTGCCTCGTTCTAGAAATGGCAACCCTTCGACTGGCACAAAAAAGTATACCCTTTTCACAGGTCATGAATAAGGTATATGAAAAAGCAAGGTCTTATACAGGGGAAGTCTTGAATTGGGGGTGTGGGGGTACACTGTGTAACAATTCTCTCATTGACACGTCACTCAGCGCATGCAGCTAGCTAGTTGCTGCTGTCTCGATCTATTTTGAACACAATGATTTTTTTCCTCAGAGTAGAGTGTTAGTTTGTTACAACAGGCTGAAATCGTCTTTAATTTGAATCAACATTTTGCAACAATCAATCACATCAATATAGCGCACAGACTTGCACATTACGTTTCAAGAGCCTAGATTACCATGCAGTGACAAGAGCATAATGCTGTCTCTGCAGCCCAGAGAGAATGTGTGAGTTTAATATATAATCAGTTAAGACTGAGTAAAAAATTATTACAATCGATAGTTACCAGTGAAAAGTTATATCGGAACACTCTTGTTGTGTTTTTGTTGTTGTAAAATGTAAGATCTGAAACGTTAAAAATTCCGTAAAATTGGTGCGTTTTGGTTGAGTGGGATGGGTCGTTGAACTGTGTTGTTACCGCCCGCCGAAGTTATCAAAAGTGTTTTTGCTTTTTGTAATTCGGTTGGTTTGGTGCGTTATACAATGCATCTGCTTTTTCAAGACTAAGCATAGACCAATTTAAAACACAAGGATCATCATGGGTCATCATGACTTGTATCATTTTACATCGCATTCTAAGAAAGAGCAGAATTCTCACTATGCGCGCGGTACATTTCTAGAATCGCGTAGCGCAAAGTTGGAATTCCTACAATGGCGGCCATTGTTGGAATTCCAACAAAGCGCAGGTCATTTCCGGAAAAGCGCCGATGACGAGATGGGTCACAACAACCTCTTCTAAGGCACACCCCTTTTCTTGAGCCAGAGTAGCGTCCCTTGATAAGAACGCGGAAGTTTTTGACAGTGGCAGACGACAATAACAAGCGCGACAGCCTCATCATCTTCCACTTAGCCAAATGTGACGGCCATCCGGCTTGTGTCATCAAACGGAGTTTCCGACGGAAGCTAAGTTGGATCTAGGTTACTACGTCCTGTTTTAGAGTTTCGGGCCATTTTCATTTTCAAATTCACAGTGGACAACGTGAGTAACTAAAAGTTTCAGTCAATCACTGAACAAGTTGAGCAACATGCCGTCTTTAGAAGACACACGACGAAGCATTTGGCACGCTTTTACAGCCCTGGCGAGAGGAGAGGATGGACAGGTAGCCAAATCCCGTTTGAAGGTAAGTTTTGTTTTCACGTGCAACGGTGTTTGCAGTAGAAATCTGTTTCTGAATTTACGACGCTAAAGTTCAACATAACTTTATTATCGTCGACTAATATATAGTTTATCAACAACAAAAAAACAAAAAAAGTATGAACAGTTTTAATTTTTAAAAGAAAAACCCCAAGCAGCAACCAAGAGATCATTTTGAAGAAAGCAATTATATAAGAGATGGTCAGTTCAGTAAATTACTGCGTTTTGTTTTTGTTTTTGATTGAACAATATTCTTGTGAAAACGATTTTCTTAGTTGTACAATATAGATCTAGTCCTTAATTGTTACATGAGCAGTGCGAGGAACTTTACAGTTTAGTTAAAGCATTTGGCCAATGCAGTTGAACCCTTCTTTTAAGACCTACAACATTCAGAGAAAATCAGTTCTTTAAAAGGAGGTGTATATAATATAGTCTTAATGTGTAAGTAAGTTTACAGATATGATTCTACGAATAGACAATCTGAGAAAGCATTGTCTTAATACCAGGGGGAAGGTCTTGCATGAAATTGGGACATAGTAAAACGGGTGTCTGTGGAGGGGGAGGGGGAGGGGGGAGTTCCACTGTTTCCCCAAATAACTGCACCGAGGGTATATCGGTCTTATTTCTACGAGGAAAGTTGGTCTCTTAAACTTAAATTAGAATCGGCACTTCCTGTGAGAACTACAGGAATATTGGCTGCATTTTATAGACCTTTTGTTGAATCTGTCAGTCAATCTAGTTGTGCACATTTAGGAAGCACAAGGAAAAAAACAACGACAAAACCCCCACACAAACACAAAGGAAAGAAACAGCCTTGAAAAAACTATCACTTTGCAGGCCTGAAAGTGAAAGTGGCGAATATTTTACTCGCCACGGCGAGTAGAAACATGTAACTGGCGAGTAAAATTTTTCATCTACTCACCAAAATTAATGTGAGTAAAGTTGCTGAAACCAATAGTTGGTTTGAGTAGTAAAGTTTGCTCTCTGGCTAGTAAATTTTCAGAATCACTAGCCAAAGGCTAGTACACCAGTTTTTGGACTTTCATGGCTGCTTTGGAGTTGCCAGTCATACAAAGTATGTCCCAGTCATATCCCTTGAAAAATGATTTTAAAATTTATGTGAACAATCTTGGAGGAGGCAAAAGGCTTGACAGTCCTGTCTCCTGTCTGCTGCTTTTTTCTTCAGCAATTGAAAAGATTTTTGAGCAAGCCAAATTTTGTTTTTCCTGATGAAACTGAAAGGGCACAGACACAGTCCCAATCTGACACATAAACAAGTTGTAGTTGATCATTATACTAAATGGGCCAAACATGAGTAGCGAACAAACTGTGAATCATCATCTTTGTTTGATTTATAGTCTAGCCTTTATGGATGTGATCGTGTTGAGTCACCAGTGTGTATATATATATATTTATATATATTTTTTAGTATTTGCCTATATATGTTTCTTGGTAAGAGAGATAGAATTCCAATCTTGTTAAGTGTGCATACAATCTTTTTTCAAATTTGAACATTTTTAGTACAGGGCTAGGCAAGTTATTATCTATGAAAATTTCCTCAAGGACATTTAGGTTGCTATCCTTGGGTATGGCAGGTAGCTACGGAGTCAGTCCTTACCCAGTTGTATTTTTCCTCTATGTTTATTCATGGTTTTCCTTGATCTTCTCCTGCGGTTGATATTACTGTTATTTAATGGTTTTTGTGACAAGCTACCCAGGTTTTTCTTGTATGCATGTATTTGCATTCTCTTTCTTTTTCTGTGTTTGAAATTACTGGGAATGTGTCAGATCTGCAGTTTGGTCTTCTCCGAGTGGTGAGGTCTATCCCCCCCCCCCCCCCCCCCCCCCCCCTCTCCCAGTGGCCAAGTTTGACAGCATAGAGCATCTTGTTTTCCCTGCAAATTTTTGCTGTGATCTTGGGATCTTTCATTATTGTGTGCATGCGTTCAAACACACACACACACACGCACGCACATTTAAGCTCTCTCAGCCATTGTGGCGTTAGGACGCCACCTTCCTGTGTCCTGGATCAACAATATAACATGGGCTTATTGACAATTATTAAATTTCAATGGAAAAGGTCACAAGTGAAGTTACACACAATGCCAGTCCATGTATAGATCCTGTTCTCGGCGGAACTGCTGTTCCGTGGGGAACAAAAGTCCATGCGAAGGGAAGTAACCTCTGACAACTGTATAGTTGGACGGTTTTTACAGTGGTACCCCATTTTAAGACCACAATAATCGGTTCCGCATAGTCTAATAGGTTGAACGGATGTCAAGTTAAACCAACAAGCGAACAAGACCACCTACAATCTGAGAAAATCATGCTGAAAGTTTTTAGAAATAGAAGTGCTAAACATCAGCTTCGCTACACATAATTTCATGTCTTCAAACTTTATAAATATGCATGTCATCAATGTCATTACTTTTTCAATCGCCTTTTAGTAGTGACCATAATATACACACAGAACTTGAAGATGATTGTCATTCTGAGAAAGCATACGCATGAGGTCTTAACAACTTGTACACTTGTCTTGTGCTACAGTTTTAACTTGTGTGATACATTTACAAAAAAAACAATTTAAAAAAAAAATGAAGGAACAGCAACTGAAAAATAAGGAAAAAGTCACAGTAAAGATAAGCATTTTCAGTTTCCTTAGCGCTTAAGAAATGAAGCAGAATTTGATTAAAAGAGCTTTAACGGACAGCAGCTGCTAGAGGAAGCTTTCTGAAGAGCATAAAAATAAACACCTGCAGTTGCTAGGTGTGTTCTTTTGTGTGCTGATATATATTGGACATCAGGACAGGAAAGAGGAAAACCCTTATCTACTTTGATGCGGAAGTGTTACATACTTGATCTATCCTTAAGGTTGTATGGAACCATGAGATTTACTTGAAAACAAGTGTGATATTGCAACATAAATTGGTGAGATTGAAAAAAAAATGAAGCAAAAACCGGCCTCTATACTTTATGTATGTCTGATACAGCGCTTCCTTTTCATTGGAATTTAGTACTTTAGCATATGATTGTGAATGACAGGTGGGTCTGTGGGTTGAATGTTGCCATGTGGTGTAAAATCAAACCACATCACATGGACTTCAGTCCTGGTAGGAGGAAGAACTAAATTATGAATGTTCCCAGAATCAGCTCCAATGGGTCTTGTCAAGCTGCCTGTTTGTAATTTTGTCAGACGGCTGTGCTAACAATGTGGGTCATCACTTTCTTAATATATGCAGCATGCGTCAAGATTAGTGCACATGTTAATTGCACACAGGGGTTGGGGTGACAGTAGGCAATTAATTGTGATCACCATCTTACGGTTGCGTATGTTGTACAAGTTACAACGTGTGTCTTAATTAACCCCCTAGGTCGGGAAGAGATGTACGTCAGGCATGCTTCATACTTGCATTCTTATGATGTCAAGTTTGCATTAGGCCAAAAAAAAAATTGTCTGTTTCTGGTCACCCGACCGACCCTAAATTTCGGCGCCAACCCTAAACTTTTTTTTTCCAAACTCAAACATTTTTTTTTTGGTGGTGGTAAAGGACAGGGTGAGAAAATGAACAACAAAAACGTGTGAAAACGAAAGTCCGCTGACGATTTGTAAATGTGTTGAGTGTCTTGTCTCTATGTATAGTGAATCCAGTCTCTTTGCGCGATTTTTAAAGTTAGTTTTATTGGTCTACATTTGGGGTAAAAAATTAAAAAAAATAAAAATAAATAAAAAATCCCGACCTACCGACCCTATTTTTTTTTAGCCATGTTACCAGAAACAGACAAATTTTTTTTTTGGCCTTAATGTGCACAGCAAGCAGAATGAAGCAGGATAAAAAGACAACCATCAGAGACCAATTGCAACCATAGTGTCTGTACATTGCAGGTGGCCTTTGGTTTTATGACAAGTATATTTTGGTCAAGAAAGTAGAAAAAGGGGGGAAAAGGGTGTCCTTTGTTTTGAGGTGTCCTCTCATCAGAGGGGGCCCCACGGAACAGGTAGCACTGCAATGGACTATTCACCGGTTCAGGAAGAATAAAGTTTCACGACAAAAAAGATATTCAGGGTGGCAATAGTATCATTCTTTACACCTGTTCAAATTGTGTGATTAAGCTCTTTCCTCCAAGCTGTAAAATTTGGAAGTGATTACCTCAAGAAATTATATTTGAGAACATTATTTTTGGAATTCATGTAACCCTACCCTGTTTTGAACAGGACTTCAGCATAGCATTTTCCGTTGTTTGGATCAAATGATCCGTCACTGGTACTAATAGACCTGTTGAAGATTTAAACTTTTAACTTCCTGCTATAGTGGTACCTTTGATGACAGGACACCCATAAAGTGTCCCTATATAGCAGGTGGCTTGTCACGACAGGTATATTTTTGTAAAAATAATAGACTGAGGGAGTCAGCAGGTGTCCTTTCTTGGGAGTTGTCCCCCTCAGGAGGGGCCTCACATAGCAGGTACTACTGTAGCTTTCTTTTTTGACAGTTTATGGAGGCTGCATGTGGTTTACAATGTCTGTGTTCTTTCAATTTAGTATTACAGTTGTACCTGCAATATGAGGGCCCTCCAATGAGAGGACACCTCGCAAGAAAGGACAGCCTTCTGTTGTACCTCTGTCTATTATCCTTTCCAAAACATTCCTTTTGTCACTGGCCGCTTGTAATATACGGACACTTTATGCCTGTCCAAGTGGTGTCCTTTCATTGCAAGTACCACTGTACTTCCTTCTTGTTCCCTGTTGACCAGCTGTCATGGCTTCGGTTGCATGCTTGAGAAATGAAACAATAGCAGCCAGTGTCACCTGTCCATCAAGGACACGTCATACAGGGGTTCTGCTCTGCTGTAAGACTGGTCCCAAACATCCTGATCTGATTCATCTCTGTAATCATATAATTATACCCAGTTACACTCGAGTCCCGGCAGATAATTTCTTTAGTGAATATGGTTTAAACTTTTAATTTGCATTTGTTGTGTGTGTATTGTTTAAACACATGGTGTGAGTGTTTTCCCAGTTCCCTTGTACATAGTCTGCATTGCACTGCATGAGACACTGACCGTGACACACCACAGGGCCACCTCTGGCTGAAGTCAAATTAGCCCCAAATTATACGCACAGCACCTTTTGACCTTCACATGATAACTCCTCAGTGGTACCTTCTAACCTTGCAAATACAAGTCCTTCAATTGCTTGGGGACTTATCCCTAACTCGTGTTACACTATTTGGAATTTAAGTACGTGTACTTGAACAGTTGTGTGTGAAAACATGTAAAATATTTGTGTATGTCCTTATCTAGAGCTCCGCAAACAATATCACTTGAACATTAGTGACCAGGTATGCAATGGTATAAGAACATTCTGGCAGAAAAGGCAGGGGAAAAAATAAAACACAAAGGTTTAAGATTCTATCTTCAGTGTAAACACCTTTATTAAAGACCCCCCAATTCAAGCCCCCCCTCAATTTAAGACCATGTTTTTTTTTATACTTTCTGTTAAACGTTTATACCCTCTGAAAACTTGACTTCATTTTGATACACGCTCCCTCATTTTTCAGACCTCATTGTTTGTCTTAGATTTTGGGGGATCTTAAAGGCACAGTGCAGCTCACAGCTAGCCTTCGTTTTGCGTTTTTGTTGCAGCTGAGTGCATTTACAGTTCAAAAATCCTCCTATGGTAGTAAAACAAACCCAAAACTACCCAACAACGACATCTGTGAAGCTCGACAGTTTCTTGTTCACGCGAGTGCATAAATTAACCTAGTTATTACGTGGTGTTTGGTCGAAGTTCGATTCAACTTGAGTGATTCCGGCCTTCATTTTGTTTTACACAAACTCATGATGACGTCTGACATAGTTTGCTTTAGTGACCTTTCTTTTTGTGCATGATGTGGTGATCTACCTGATCTAAATTTAGATCCCAAAATAGGTCAAGACCAGCCGGGTCCGAGTACGAAATTAATTCGTAAAAAAATCGCAGTTCTTGACTCTTTGGGTGCAAGTCAATGAAACTTGGTAGTTCTATATAGCTGCCTGAGGTATGACTAAAATCCCCAGGGGCTCGTGCACCTGGATTTGACAAGTTCAGTACCTTTAAAAGTGGGGTTCCCCTGTAGTGTAGCTGCTATATATTAATTACACTATGATCTTGAACCAGGCTTTCTTCATTGTAAACACTCTACAAACATCTCAACAACCTGATTGAAATGAGTGGGGGTTAATATTCTCAATGCCGTTGCCTTAACAAGGCATAATATACTTCCTCCTGGGCGAGAGTTATAAACACATGTTGTTGTGGCTATCTTGATTTCAAGATTACAACAGGTTTGTTCATTCAAATGTGCCATGTGAGTGGCTCACCTGACTGTTCTTTTAGTGCACGTAAAAGGGAATTTGTGGAGTAGCAGATTTAGCTCATTATGCAAGGATAAATTGGGTTTTAATAGTGAGGCTCAGAGCAATTTTGTTTGCCTTAAATACTAGCCATTTCTGCTTGTGCTGATTAACAAATGAAGACCCTACAAGGGCCTGTGTGTTTCAACGTGTGATTTGCAAAACTGAGGTGGTATATAAATGATTGTTACTGGAATTTGAAACTGACACCTAAAGGGTGCCTTCCTGTTAGGTTAATACCATGCACATGCATGCAGTCACTGGCCTCGGGGTTCAACCCTCAGTAAAATGCTATTAAATTCACTTATATAGCAAACAAGACATTTTCTTTATAGCTCTGGACAGAATGGCAACAGACGCACAGACATAAGACTCACAAATTTGAGACACATGCAAACACCAAGATACAGACAGACAGACACACACAAGCACATGCATGCACACACACAAACACACACAAACAAACACCACACACACACACACACTCACACACACACACACACACACACACACACTCACACTCACACCACACACACGCACGCACGCAGACACACACACACACACACACACACACACACACACACACACACACACACACACACACAATTTACGCTTCATATATCCATGTACCAACCTAAAGTAATTCATTACCATTCTGTGCCCAGGTGCTCACCAACAGCATCGGCAGGGCTTTGGGAAGCCAAAAAGCAGAAGAGATCCTGGAAGATGGTGAGGAAGACAACCTCTCATTCTCCAAATACTTCTCCATCATTTCACCAAAACTGCTGCAACCCGAGGAAAAAGAGTCCCCTCTAACCCCTACAGTTTGCACAGAAATCGACAAAATATGCTGGATGCTTTGCGAGGCACACTACCACAAAAACAGCAAGCTTTTCCAGCATGCGTCCTCCCTCAATGGCGATGATTTGTGCAAACTGTGGAAGGTGTTCAATTTCTTAGCGAAAGTGGACTTGGATGGCACTGAAGATAGTTTAAACACAGCCACTCTTCCTTTGAGAGTGGACATTGAAGAGGCACACAGAATCGCGTCGCTTATCAGGCAGGCCGTCGGCTACAGCCCTGTGGGTGTGCCGCTAATCAATCCTAGTGAGGATGATGATGATGAGGGTGATAAGTTTGCTGTGGATTTCGTGGAGTTTATCGTCATCATGTGTACCGTCGTCATGGAGCAAGGGCTTACCAGTGACGTCATGCGTCAAGGGATTAACTCCGTCAAGGAGGAGATTCTCAACGACATCATTAAAAAGGTGAGTTTTTACATTTAGTCAAGTTTTGACTAAATGTTTTAACATCGAGGGGGAATCGAGACGAGGGTCGTGGTGTGTGTGTGTGTCTGTCTGTCTGTCTGTCTGTGCGTGTGTGTGTGTAGAGCGATTCAGACCAAACTACTGGACCGATCTTTATGAAATTTGACATGAGAGTTCCTGGGAATGATATCCCCGGACGTTTTTTTCTTTTTTTCGATAAATACCCTTTGATGACGTCATATCCGGCTTTTTGTAAAAGTTGAGGCGGCACTGTCACACCCTCATTTTTCAATCAAATTGATTGAAATTTTGGCCAAGCAATCTTCGACGAAGGCCGGACTTCGGTATTGCATTTCAGCTTGGTGGCTTAAAAATTAATTAATGACTTTGGTCATTAAAAATCTGAAAATTGTAAAAAAAAAAATTTGTTTTTAAAACGATCCAAATTTACGTTCATCTTATTCTTCATCATTTTCTGATTCCAAAAACATATAAATATGTTATATTTGGATTAAAAACAAGCTCTGAAAATTAAAAATATAAAAATTATTATCAAAATAAAATTTCCGAAATCAATTTAAAAACAATTTCATCTTATTCCTTGTGGGTTCCTGATTCCAAAAACATATAGATGTGATATGTTTGGATTAAAAACACGCTCAGAAAGTTAAAAAGAATAGAGATAAAGAAAAGCGTGCTATCCTTCTCAGCGCAACTACTACCCCGCTCTTCTTGTCAATTTCACTGCCTTTGCATCGAGCGGTGGACTGACGATGCTACGAGTATACGCTCTTGCTGTAAAAATGCAGTGAGTTCAGTTTCATTCTGTTAGTTCGACAGCTTGACTAAATGTTGTAATTTCGCCTTACGCGACTTGTTTTTTAATCAGAAGTAAACTCTTTAGTTTACTGAAACAGTAACAACCCAACAAAGATACAGTGCTTGTTCTTGGAATTTAAAAAGCAAAACTTTTCTAAACTTTTCTGATTTGTGCATGTTGATTAATGTTAATGAAGAATCAAGTTTAATTACTGACATCTGTGCCATAATGAAAACAAAATTATGGTCACGTTTTATAGAAGAAATTATATTTGTTAAATCTCATTTTTGATTTGCTTCTAATGTGTACATACTTTTAATCTGAAGTGTATGATAATAAAATGGAATAAAGTTGAGAGTAAGGTTACGGAGGAGGGGCGGATGAGGGTACAATAAAAGCAGTGGAATGGTAATACAGTGGTAACTGCGATGTGTGGCCCCTCTGATGAGAGGACACCTCCCTTAAAAGGACACATTCTGGGGTCCCTTTGTCTATTATCTCTACCAAAATATACCTGTCATGACAGGCCACCTGCAATGTTAGGGACACGTTTAGCTGGTCCCAAGGGTGTCCTTTCATCGCAGGTACCACTGTAGAGAATAACTTACAAGTTACATGATGTAAGTTGGAGGAAGAGGTGATATTTTGGTGTGCATGTATTTATCACAAGGGGATAATAGAGGAAAAAGAGTAAGTTACCAAAGACATTGATGTGCACCCAGAGAGAATTAGTTCAGGCTAATTCTAGGATTCCTTTGATTATATTTTCAGGGGTACCTGGAGAAGTTTGGCAACCAGGTGACCAACTGGAAAAGGCGCTGGTTCCGTCTGTCGGCCAAAGAATGTCAGTACTTCACTTCTAATCTGGAGAAGGAGATGAAGGGAACCATTGAAGTGTGCGCCAACTTCAAACCAGAGGTAAACATGGTGTATGGAATAAAACGATTGTCCGCCAAAATGCACATTTCTGCCGCTGTACAATTGATTTTCCGCATAAACGCGAAATACTGTCTGCGGGAAGAATGACTGTCGGAAGAATGACTGTCAGAAGAATGACTGTGGGGATAGAAACAAAATAGCATCGGTTGGGGTCCTAATTCACAGGATGCTTGCAAAAAGGTTTCAGGGGTTTTGTTTAAGTGCTGTTGTTTTTGGTGGGGGGGGGGGGGGGGATGGGGGGTGGCTGCCTTCCTCCTTCAACCGCCATCCCTCAATTTTTCAGAGTTTTTCAAAGGCAATTCCCATACCTGAAAAAGGGTTAACGGACCAAGAGTAATTCTTTTTTTGGGATAGTGCAGAAGGAACATAATGGTAATCAACATTAAAAGGTGGCCGCAAAAGTTGGGCACCCTGGATTTCTTTCCCTGAATCTTCTCCAGTGACAAGGTATCCCAATACAATCCCCCCAGTTTTGTTATCCCATTTGGTACATTAACGCTGCAGCATTGTGACACTCATCAAAGTCTGCTTTGATTATCAGACTTATTGGTTTGTTTTGTTTGTTGATTGGTTTTGACAACAATTTTTGATGTCATCATGTTCTGTTCTCTTCACAGAGTGTGCAAAATCGTTCTGGCAAGCAGTTTAAAATCAAACTGCGCGCATCCAACAGAACTTATGAGCTGGCTGCATCTGATCTGCGCACCAGAAACGAATGGGTGACAGGTCAGTGGAACTTTATTTCAAAATTGTTTTTGAGGATGAAAGTTGTTTATTCAATTGAATGCTTCTTATTCTCTTACTTGCCAGGAAACAGGTCCAACATAACTCTTGCTGTTATTGTCTATATTTTTATTAGAGCCCCCAAATGTTCCCTTGTTTCTCAGGTTTTTTTATTTCAAGGGGATTTGTATGCTACTGCCAGCCCTAAAAGATCTTAGTTTCAGTCTTCAACTGCTTATATTTTATTTGGTCGAACCAGTTTTTGTCTGTTTTATATGAGAGCTAAAAAGCCATTCTTTTATTTGACAAATAAATCAAGCGACGCCCGGGCTTGAACACACTGCCCTTAATTTTATTGTGACGTTTGATAACTTCACCAGCATCTTGCAAGCAAGTTTCATAGACGATTTTAAGATGAATACCAAGCATGCATCCTCTAAAAGCAGCGTATGCCGTATGGCTGCCTAAATGTCATACACGTAAAAACATGTGCACAAACATGAGTGTACATGGGAGTTTCACCCCATGAACAAAGAAGAAGTGATAAGTTTATTTGTATCATAAGTGTTTGTCTGTCTGTCTGCTTTAAAACACCACTGGGTAGGTAACGTTTTGTTTTAGCAATAATGAATAACCTACCATTCTTGTTTTTTTAAATTTGTTGGAATGGGTTTTTTTACCAGTCTTTCTGGGTTTTTTAATTGTGTGCACATGCACTCATTTTGTGTCCAGCATTGCAAAAGGCCGCTGACTACTGTGGGCAGCAAGGAAGCTACCAGAAGTGTGAGCTGATGGAACGGGAGAAAGCACGAAAGGCCAGGAGAGACAAACTTTCAGATGAACTCGATGGAAAATCGGCGATGCGTGCACAGTTGAAGAATAGAGATAAACAACTTGAGCATGAAATGGAGGTAAGACTGAGAATGTGGATTAATATTTCGTTGAGTATAATATGCTTCCATTTTTATTTTCCACTGCAGATTACCTTTTTTTCCCCTTTTTTGTTGTTGTACGATCAACAAATGCTGTGTATTATGTATCATTATTCATTTGATGAAGTTACTCTTTTGTCCGTGCCCATCCTCCGAAAACGGCGTATGGCTGCCTAAATGGCGGGGTAAGAAACGGTCATACACGTAAAATTCCACTCGTGCAAAAAACACGAGTGTACGTGGGAGTTTCAGCCCACGAA
Source organism: Littorina saxatilis (assembly GCF_037325665.1). Taxonomy (NCBI): domain Eukaryota; kingdom Metazoa; phylum Mollusca; class Gastropoda; order Littorinimorpha; family Littorinidae; genus Littorina; species Littorina saxatilis. The sequence continues at coordinate 22,420,943 of NC_090253.1, read as the reverse complement.
CGCAGAAGAAGAAGAAGAAGAAGTCAGTGCCCATGAGTATCATTTGATTTGATCGATAGAAGTACTTTTTGATCTGCACTTTGTTTTAGATAAGCTAACTATTATCTTAGTGGGCCGAGTTGTTTGTTTGTTCGTTCATGGGCTGAAACTCCCACGGCTTTTACGTGTATGACCGTTTTTACCCCGCCATTTAGTGCAGTCATACGCCGCTTTCGGAGGAAGCATGCTGGTTATTTTCGTGTTTCTATAACCCACCGAACTCTGACATGGATTACAGGATCTTTTTCGTGCGCACTTGGTCTTGTGCTTGCGTGTACACATGGGGGTGTTCGGACACCGAGGAGAGTCTGCACACAAAGTTGACTCTGAGAAATAAATCTCTCGCCGAACGTGGGGACGAACTCACGCTGACAGCGGCCAACTGGATACAAATCCAGCGCACTACCGCCTGAGCTACATCCCCGCCCAGTGGGCTGAGTAATTTCTTTCTTTCTTTTGTGTTTTAGACAATGGTCAAGCAAAGTTTCGTTTATGTGCCATGCATTGTGCTATGTCACAATTGTTTGAATCATGAAGTATTTATTTTGTGTGTGTTTGGTCAGTCAGTATCTTTGGATATCAATGGAGTGTGTTGTTTTGTTCCATTTAAGTTGAATTCTTTTTTGGATGTTGTTTTCAGGAGCGTATGAAAGACAAGACACTTCTTGAGATGAGAGAACAAGAGTTAGAAGCAGAGAGACTGGTACGTAAATTTGTGACTTGACATTTGTTGTTTCAAATGAAAATGTGTAGCTAGATAAGGGCATCTTTCAACTTAAACCCATCCCAAAAATGAAGCAGAGAGACTGGTAAATAAATGTGTGACTTGACATTTGTTGTTTGAAATGAAAATGTGTAGCTAGATAAGGGCATCTTTCAACTTAAACCCATCCCAAAAATGAAGCAGAGAGACTGGTAAATAAATGTGTGACTTGACATTTGTTGTTTGAAATAAAAATGTGTAGCTGGATAAGGGCATCTTTCAACTTAAACCCATCACAAAAATCATCAGCTGGCTGCTTCCTCTCAAGTGTTGGAATTTTTCTTGAATTAATTTGACAAATTGACATGGGTGTCACTAATATAATTACCATAAAGTACCTTGTAAGCGCCCAGTTTCGAGTAAGCGCCCACCCCCCACTTTTAGTCCAAAACCGTGCATAGGTTATAGTACCTTGTAAGCGCCCACCCTTCACTTTACACCTTTGAAATCAGGGGAAATAAAAATTCCGCACTTGATCTGCTAGTTTTGTGAATGAATTCCTTTTCTTGCAAACCCTATCACGTGTGTCTGCACGCCTTGGATCTAAACGCCTGCAAGTCAATGATTACAAGGTACCGCTGATCAAATCGTACACCGTTGCATTTAAGCTGTCAGCTCTTGACTATTTGGATAATAACGCCAATGGAAATGTGTCGCAAACAGCAAGTGAGTTTAGGGTAGATAGAAAAAGGATACGAGAATGGCGAGAGAATCGCGATACCCTGTTACGTCACCAGGCCGGAAAGGAAAAGAAGAAGCGAAAGTTACATGGCGGTCGAGACGTCGGATCAGAAGATCAAAAGATCTCTCTATGATCTCTCTGATCTCTCTCTCTCTCTCTCTCTCTCTCTCTCTCTCTCTCTCTCTCTCTCTCTCTCTCTCTGATCTCTCTCTCTCTCTCTGATCTCTCTCTCTCTCTCTCTGATCTCTCTCTCTGATCTCTCTCTCTGATCTCTCTCTCTGATCTCTCTCTCTCTCTCTCTCTCTCTCTCTCTCTCTCTCTCTCTCTCTCTCTCTCTCTCTCTCTCTCTGCCGAAAACAGTCTTTGGCCAAGTAAAATAGACTGCTGCCCATATCCAGAAGACGTACGCCTTGTTCAAGGGAAACAGAGACACAGTGCGGCCGACAGCCGCACCTCTGCAGACAAGAAAAGGATGCGACGACATTTGTCTCCCCAAGCTCTTCTAATGACAATACGAACAAGAAAAACAATGGAAGATGAAAAAAGAAAGAAGATATGATTAAGAAGTGATCAAAGATCACATTTCTTACTGAAAACTGCTCGTGCATAGGGTGTAGTACCTAGTAAGCGCCCAGTCCTACTTTGGGTCGGAATTGGTGCACAGGGGGGGTGGGCGCTTACAAGCTACTTTACGGTATATAGCTCATCAAAAATCTCATTTTGCAAGCACAAAATGCAGCCACGCTGTTGACTTTTGGTATATGTGCAAAGGGAAGGATTTCATTTTATTTCCTTTGCTTTACTTTATTAAAAGGATTCCCTTATTCCATGTAAAAGCCTGGACAGACTTGTGGCAGTGAACATAATTGTGACCCTCCACCACGAAATGAGTCGCATGTCACCTTTGCATGTGATTTTCATATTTTTACATTTTCCTAAAGAGATTTTTATGCTCTATCCAGTGGTAAAAACCGTTTTAGAAAAGAGCAAAGTGACCCTCACACTGTTACAAGACACTCCCCGGACTTATATTAAGCCTAGCGCAGAACCGCGCGAGGTGACATGCGACTCATTTCGTGGTGGAGGGTCACAATTGTGTACGTGGGAAGGCCAGTGCCTCTCAGTTATAACAGAGGAAAGGTTTTCATGGTAATGGTTGCCTGTTGTAGGCTCGTTTGGGTGTGGAAGCTCGGCTAGCAGAGGAAGAAGCAGCACTGGAAGCGGAGCGACTGCGTCTGAAAGAGCTGGAGGAGATACGTGCCATACTTGAGCGACTTCTTGAGGAGGAGAGGCAAGCCAAGCGTGACGAAGAAATTGTTCGAAATCTGCAGGCAAGGTTGGTGTGTCTTGTTTTTGCATTAGATATCAGTTTTTATTGATAGAGGAAGTAAAACAAAGTTTGTTTTTATGGGTTTGTTTTTGTGAATACCAGCATTGTGAACAGGTAAATTGTCTAAAATACATTCAAGGTGAAGGGAAAACTTGTTTTCCTTCAATTCAGTACAGAGTACCGTCAGACTTTGTTTCCAATCCGTTAAAGACACACTCCTTCAGATCTGGCCAGCTTTTTACATGGGACCTTGTATTTTCAGATTTTTTTTCATGACCTCCATAAAGTTACCCATATTTTGAGACTCGATCCTCCTTTGTAACACCTGATTTTTGGATGTCTCAAAAGGGATGGTTCCACCGTAGCACAAAAATCTGCTAGAAATCTAGAAGTAAAACAAATGGGGCTGAATGGGTTGTGTCTTTCAGGATATTGATGGAGGAGACAGAGAAGCGTGAACAGCTGGAGATGCTGAGGAACGAGCAGGAACGACTCTTTCAGCAGGAGAGGGAAGAGAGGGAGGGGCTGGAACGCAGAGCGGAAGAGACGATGGCGTTGCTGTCTCGCACACAGCATCAGCTCAACCTGCTGGCCCAGGAACGCCAACAGGCGGATCAGCAAATAAAGGTACAGTGGAACCCCCCTTTTAAGACCTCCAAAAATCTGAGAAAATCAGGTCTTAAAAAGGAGGGAGTCTTAAAATGGAGGTAAATTTACAGAGGATATGAACAGAAAATCTGAGAAAACAGGGTCTTAAAAAGGAGGGAGTCTTAAAATGGAGGTAAATTTACAGAGGATATGAACGGAAAATCTGAGAAAACAGGGTCTTAAAAAGGAGGGAGTCTTAAAATGGAGGTAAATTTACAGAGGATATGAACAGAAAATCTGAGAAAACAGGGTCTTAAAAAGGAGGGAGTCTTAAAATGGAGGTAAATTTACAGAGGATATGAACAGAAAATCTGAGAAAACAGGGTCTTAAAAAGGAGGGAGTCTTAAAATGGAGGTAAATTTACAGAGGATATGAACAGAAAATCTCACAAAACAAGGTCTTACAAGGGAAGGAGTCTTAAATTGGGGGATCTTAACTCATTGTCTCCCAGGTACAGATATATCCGTACCCACTCATATGGCTCTATCTGACCAGGTACGGATATATCCGCTTAGCTTCAGTCGCTTCCTGTAACGTCCATCTAACGCCTGCATTCCAGCGTGTTGATACACAGTTACTACACAGTTACTGCAATTCTGAGTGACCTGCTGCAGCACAGCTGGTCTTGGTAAAAAAAAGACTTGGTCAACATAGGCGGGGTAGAAAGTGTTAAAATGGAGGTTCCATTGTACACTGATATTTTGCTTACCTCTGAGGCTCTCTGTCTGTGGATTTCCTAGGTGTGTGTTTGGGAAGGAAGTGGCGTGTGTGTGTGTGTGTGTGTGTGTGTGTGTGTGTGTGTGCGCGTGCGTGTGTGTGTGTGTGTGTGTGTGTGTGCGTGCGTGCGTGCGTGCGTGCGTGCGTGCGTGCGTGCGTGTGTGTGTGTGCATGTGCGCAATTCTTTAGAATGTATTTAGCATCAGCTGAATCAGCGGACTCAGGAACATGAAAAACCACATCGACATATCAAGGTACTATTATCACAGGCACCACTGTACCACAACTGCTTGCAGTTGATCACTTGACTCCAATGTCATGTGAGTTTATTTGCATCGTTTCTTTCTAGGCAAAGCAACTCTTCCACAACCAATAATAACCTGATAACCAAAGGGAAGTAATCAAGCGCTCTTCTTCTTCTTCTTCAGCATTCCAGAATTGTCTGGTTACGTGTGAGCTCGTTTGCCCATTTGGGTTCCCCACACTATACTCTGAGAGCATAGTCAGCTCACTCCGCTTTCGTTGAGTAGGCATGCTGGGTATTTTCGTGTTTCCATAACCCACCGAACTCCGACATGGATTACAGGATCTTTTCCGTGCGCACTTGCTTGCGTGTACACACGAAGGGGGTTAAGTCACTAGCAGGTCTGCACATAAGTTGACCTGGGAGATCGGAAAAATCTCCACTCTTAACCCACCAGGCGGCAGCGACCGGGACTCGAGCTCACGACCTCCCGATTAGGAGGCCGACGTCTTACCACCACGTTACTGCGCCCGTCATCAAGCGCTCTAAATGCAAACGACATGTTTAATGGAGTAAGCGCTCTAAATGCAAATGATATGTGTAATGGAGTAAGTGAGAGTTATCTGGAACCAATCTCCTGGCACCTGAGAGAATAACAAGCATTGGAAGGAACAAGCGACTTTCATCCTCTTTATTTATTCATGATTTAGAGAATGGAAGTCGCTTGTTCATTTTAATGCTTGTTATATGCCAGGAGATTGGTTCCGGATAACTCTTGCTTACTCCATTACACATGTCGTATGCATTTAGAGCGCTTACTTCCATTTGGTTATCAGATCTCTAAACAGCGCTCTGCCTCATTTTGTTTACGATTCTCAATAATAACCTGACAGAGTTATATATTTTTGAACATCCTCTATTGTGAAGGCAAGTCCAGTTTCCGTTGTTTCTGTTTAGTACTTGTCATGCTTTGTTCCTTGATTCCCTTGCAGGAAGCAGAGGAGAAGATGCGACTGGCTGAGGAGGAGAGACAAAAGATGCAGGAGCGATTGCGTCTCCGTGAAATGTCGACATCTGTGGGGCTTCGCCAACCCAAACCTACTCCTAACCCAAACCCCTTTGTGACACATCGTGGAAGAGGTGAGTGTTGTTTGCAAAGATGTGTATCGGCACCTGTCTTTATGAATTTAAAAAAAAGTCTTCTCTTTTTGTCTCTCTCTCTCTGTCTCACGGACTCTCTCTCATGGACTCTCTGTCTCTGTGTGTGTGTCTCTCTGTGTCTCGCTCTCTCTTGGGCTCTCTCTGTCTCTGTCTCTCTCTCTGTGTGTGTCTCTCTCTCTCTCTCTCTCTCTCTCTCTCTCTCTCTCTCTCTCTCTGTGTGTGTCTCTCTCTCTCTCTCTCTCTCTCTCTCTCTCTCTCTCTTATTTTCTAGTTTTGAAAATTACCGTTTGCAGGGAATGACTGTTAAATCTGTATGTCTACGTAATATTTGTTATGAAGTATGCCTGTTTGGTGTAAATGTCACAGATAATTGTTGTTTTTGAATCATGCTACTGTTTTGTGGTGGTTTTAGAAACACGCACAGCCTTGAATTAAAAAGAAGAAGAAAATAACAGCTTTTATCCCTGCATCAGCTTGTGAGGGTTTTCAAGCACAGTTATCCCCCCTTATGGAATCTGCTTCTTATGAACTCCTGACCAGAGGGTTTCAAGTTCAGTGTGAACAAACTTTCCAAGTGAATGTGTTGGAAATTGGAAGTTTATATATGTAGTGTATGTGATTGTTTGGGAAATGAAAATTGTCTCAATGTCGCAATGACTGAGTTTACTTTTTTTTTACTTTTTAAGAAGAATGCAGAAAATTGGTTGAAACAGGTGAACAAAATAAGCAGAGATTTATCTACTGGGGTTCACACTATTAATTTTGCTTTTTCACAATCCTTTTGCAGGTGCTTTCACGGCAGCCGACTTTGCCAGAAAGAATCTTGAAAATTCTGCTGGATTGGACGACACAAATGGACACAACACTACGGATGCTGCAGAAACAGACTCCGTCAACCCCATTGCAGGCGCTTTCATGGAGGCCGACTTTTCCAGAAAGAATCTTGAGAACTCTGCTGGATTGGACGACACAAATGGACACAACACTGCATGTGCTGCAGACACAGACTCCGTCAAGAACAATTTTGAAAACCAGGAAGGATCAGAGGATAATGCAACCAGCAGACAAGACATACCACTACAACAAGCTGTGGAACAAGAGGATTGAGGGTTTGCGAGAATCTCATCAACACTATAATAAGCTTTATATATATGCATGGTTGTGAAAAATTGAAAAGTTGCATCCCAGAACATGGCAGTTACGAAAGATATGGTGAAGGGGGAGGGGGGCAAACAGGTGTGTTTGGCACAAGATTTATTTCAAATTGTTACTTTTTTGTGTGTGTGCATGTGCCCTTTTTATGTTGTTGTTGTTAAAAATCCCACCTTAGAGGGGAGTTATATTTAACCTGCCACCCATGAGTATTTTGCTTGTTCAAGATGAACTTCTTATATCTGTGCTTTTGTTGTAGTTGTTGTCTTCAGGCACATGCATCCTTGGTTGTACAAACTTGGACTTAATGGCACGAGACAGATATGCTTTATTTGATGGTGTATTATTTTATGGTGATTTTCATGGGGAAATTAAGCCTCAAATTCTGAGTCCCTAGGCATGTTTCGTCCACATTCCAAAAAGATCATTTTGATTGAAATACAGAATGTCTGTTTTTGTTGGTACGTATTTTACTTAGTCTGACATCCGCAATTTGCGTCCACATCCTTTGTGGACTGCATGCATACAAAGAAAGACCCATGCTTGCAGACACAGCCACACTTATGAAACTTTTATTTTAGAGAAGTGGTTGCTATTTGGCCAGTTATGTCTATGCACTCTTATTGTACGCATTCTCCAAGTCATCCTATTTTGGCATTATTTCACACAGAAGCTAGCTGATGTCAATATGTTCTTATTTCTTGTATATGTATTAACAATGATTTTGAGAGAGTTTGCATTTTTCAAATAATGAAATGCTGACTTTGTTTCAGAGAAAAGTCCATGTTAATGTGTTCTTCTTTCATATGTTCTTCTTTCACATTGATTTTCAGGAAGTGTTCATTTTTGTCAACTTTCTGGCTAGAATTGTTGTTTTTCTTGAAAAGACTTCTTTCTCTCAGCCAATCTTCCTCAGTTATCAAATTTGATAAAACTTTGGCATTTTTGGGGTAAACATTTACATTTGCTTAACAAGATGAAAGTGTTCTGTTTCTTTTGTTGCTTGTAGCTGATTGGTAGTACAGTCAAACCTGTCAGTAAAAACCAATCAAACGACCTCAGAAGTGGTCATTGTAAACAGATGCTTGCTATGGAAAGGTGAATTATGTTGGAAAACAAAACCTAGTCGTAGGGGTTCATTTGGAGTTGTTGTTGTGGGCAGGGGTCGTAGTCGAGAGGTGGTCTCCAAGGCAGGTTCAAATGTACATTTGATTGATGTTGATTTGATTCTCAGTGGATGTTTGACAATTATGGAAGAATGTCTGTGAAATTATGGAGTTTGCAAATACAGTGGAGCCTGTGTCTTGAGGTTCTAGGCTGTCCTCTCATTTAAGACCTAAAATGTTTTCTCAGTGTTTGTGTCGTACAGTCTGCAACAGTACTGCAATACAGTGGAACCCCCCTTTTAAGACCTCAACAAAATTGAAAAAAATCAAGTTTTAAAAAGGTCGAGAAAGAATTTACCCGATGCTCCCCAGCATGTCGTAAGAGGCGACTAACGGATTCTGTTTCTCCTTTTACCCTTGTTAAGTGTTTCTTGTATAGAATATAGTCAATGTTTGTAAAGATTTTTAGTCAAGCAGTATGTAAGAAATGTTAAGTCCTTTGTACTGGAAACTTGCATTCTCCCAGTAAGGTCATATATTGTACTACGTTGCAAGCCCCTGGAGCAAATTTTTGATTAGTGCTTTTGTGAACAAGAAACAATTAACAAGTGGCTCTATCCCATCTCCCCCCTTTCCCCGTTGCGATATAACCTTGAACGGTTGAAAACGACGTTAAACACCAAATAAAGAAAGAAAGAAAGTTTTAAAAAAGAAGGGAGTCTTAAAATGGGTGTAAATTGACAGAGGTTATGAACAGAAAGTCTGTGAAAACAGGGCCTTGAAAGGGAGGGGGTCTTAAATTGGGGGTCTTAAAAGGGGGGTTCCTCTGTATCAAGACACATTCCTCATCCCTCACCCCTTTGCTGTATCCAATTTTCTCATAGACACATAGTTTTTTGGAAGACATTCCTTTTTGATGTGTACATTGCTATTTTATAATGCACAGTTTACAATTACAGAAGTAAAAGTACCTTACATTCTAGCAGTTCCTTCATGCTACTGTGCTTTCTCTGCCGGATTTTGGAATCTCTTTTCATGTATGAAACTTGTTTGATTTGCGGTAGATAAGTTACTGTTGATGAAGAAATTGCAGCATTATTTGTGATGAATGTCTTGATAAGTGTTAGGAACGCTCTGGTATATTTACACATGGAATTGTGCAGCTTATTTTGTTTGGCTTGATTTTGTGTTTTTGTGGATGGTTGGGGCGTACATACAATGGATTTGGTGTTTTAGGACGATTTTGCTAAACACTTTATTTGTTTTTGCAGTGTAAAAGAAGCATATTTACAGGGTGACCCCCAAAAAAGAGTACCCAAACAAAACGTCATAAATTGAACAAAAATAAAGCAATCTTCATAAAATTTATTTACACACACAAGTAGCCTCTGCATGATTTGCACAGAAAATGTTAGCGTTCTAGCTTGTCTTTCAGGAAAGTTAAGCTCATTCTACAGAACATGCTCCAAATGGCCTCCGCGTCGCTGCAGGCAAACTTGAACTCGCCGCGCAAAGTTATCAATCACCCGCACACACTCCTGTTGCGAGATTCCGCGAATGGTTGTTGTGATGGCTCTCTTGAGTTCTGTGATTGTCTGTGGGTTGTTCCTGTAGACGTTGTCTTTCAGGAACCCCCAAAGATAGAAATCTGGGGGATTTAAATCCGGGGGAGGCCATTTGGAGCATGTTCTGTAGAATGAGCATAACTTTCCTGAAAGACAAGCTAGAACGCTAACATTTTCTGTGCAAATCATGCAGAGGCTACTTGTGTGTGTAAATAAATTTTATGAAGATTACTTGTTTTTTGTTCAATTTATGACGTTTTGTTTGGGTACTCTTTTTGTTGGGTCACCCTGTAGTACATGTATATATGTGTGGTAAATTATGATAGAAGTAGTAAGAGTAGAATGAGAAATGATGTGCTTTAAAAACAAAATTTGTTATTTGCAATTGCCAGTAGAAATGATCTAGTTCATTGACTTGCATGTTTTATGCTTAACGCTTAAGTAAGTCCTTTTCCAAGTTGTTTTTAACACAGTATGAAAACTTGATTGCTGCATCGGCTACCGCTTTGTGTACATTTTGCATTAAAACTTGGGCATCATGCACTAGATGTAAAAGAAAGTTTGTTCTAGTCTACAAACCCTGTTTCAGTAACGTTATGAAAGCATTACAAATTGTTTGTGGGCCAGAGTGTATGTGGAAGCTTGGCTTTGAAAGTAGTCCATGGTTTTCTGTACGTATCAGCCCCAAAACCTTTGCTTCAAAAACATTTTAGAATTCAAAGTTCTTAGGTAAATTATGTGTACATTTATATTTATATGGCTCAACATTAAAGTGCTATAGTGTCATGAAGTTTTGAAAATGTGGTATCGTGCATTTTTTAGCACCAGCTGAAGGGTTTTTGTAAGTCAAAATCATCACTAAAAAGTATTTGGTTTAAGCATAATTTCCGTCATTGTGAGTAATTTTAAGCAAAAAAGGAGATTGCAGAAGCCAACATCTGATTAATCGTGTTCACTTCATAAGTTATGTCATAATTATGAAAATGCTGTAGCTACTGTCAAACAGTATGAGCATAATTAAGCTAATTCAGATGAACTTTGTATTTACTGCTTGTCTATTACTAAAGTGCCATCAGATCGGTTTTGAAGTCAGCATGCAATGTGGTGAGACTCATGCTTTGTTTTTTTGTTTATTTAATCAAATAAACCTGTCTTCTACAAAAGCTGAATGTGATTATTGACTTCACGAGCTTCTTGCTTTCGCCATAATGGAGATTTTTTATTGTACACTCTTTGACTGTGCGATATTATTTTGTGCATTTTTGTTGCATGCTGTGTTCTTTTCTTTCTGTGAAAGGTCACAGAGTAAATGAATCTTAATTTTAAAGATGAAAAAGGGAAAGAGGGGCTCATTTTAGTCCAGAAACAGTTCTACATTGTAATAAAAACTTTTTTTTAATTTGGGTAGTGTGTTAAACTACAGTCTTCTTCTTAAAAGAGTTTTAAAGACTGATGAAGATTATTGAAGTTTTTGTTTTTGATGAATTTAGAAGAGACTTTCACTTTTTGTGATTGCATTTTGGTATGTGTATATGATTGTCTTCTGTTTTGAAATACATTTATATTGATATTTTGTTAAAGGGTGTGGTTATAATTTGACTGAATGTTTTTATACGCAAATGCATGTCTTGTAACTTTCCTATTTGTTGCTTCATGTATTATTTTGTCATGTAATGAAGCAATGCCCACTGTTAACCAAACGTCAATGTTCAAACAAGCATCAAAGAGTCACATTGTTATAGCTATTTAATGATGTGGACACTTTTTTTTTTTCAACCCGAAGAGGGGAACAGCTTATTAGGGATGCAAATAGGCTGTTTTGATGTACTTAAGAACTATGGTCACAAAATCTTGTTGTTGTTGCAATTGATCATTTTGTACAACTGGCGCACACATTTGCAACAAATTTTGAACCATTCTAAAGCATTGGGAATTTTTAGTGTGTTTTGAATGAACATTCTGGTACAATCCAATGGACTGAACAATGACAATGTTGGCCGTGATAGACCGGTGGTGGCTATGGAATGGTGAATTCTATAGAATTTAAAAAAAATCTAGGATCATTTTGAGTAGTTGTTGTGGGCATATGTACATGGTCGCTTTTGAGAGGTTGTGTCAAGGGCAGGTTCGACTATATTTGAAAGCTTTTGCTTGAATCTTCAAAAGCCAGTCAAGGCCTACTGTTGCAGAGAAGTGTTACTAAAGTTAAGTTATGATCACCATTGAAATGAATGGAACAGAGTTTGGCAAAGCTAAAAAGAATAAATTATAACAAATAGACAAAATGAAGGAGATCTGTTGCCAATCTGAAGATGCAGATTTTTTTTATTTACAAACACAAACAGTATTATCGCTGAATTGCAGCAGTGCCATTCTATAGTAATTGTATGTTAAATTTATATGCCAAAGTTTTAAAATGCTCCGATCGAGGTAGGTCAACTTTCTAATTTGAAAATCGTTTGCGTTTATTCAAATGTCGATGTCTTGCCACTGAAATTCAAATTCAGGAATGTACACATACATGTACAAAGTATTAATCTGTAGTGGTATATATATGAGCTTGGACCTTCTGCACATAGGATTCAGAATTTTTGGTCTTTTCAAAAATCAACATTTCACCCCATCTTCTTTGACCAAAGAACTCCCCAAAATATGACAGAAAACTTATTTGATGAATGAACACACTCATTGTTTACATCAAATTATTGACTGAATAATGATGTCTGATCTGCTATGCAAGCACATGCAGAAAAGTCTTTCAATGAGAAAATTGTAAAAATAATGTACATGTACTGAAAGTTACATTTTGATAGTAAATGTGATGGTAACATTTTATTATTATGTTTTTGCAGTGTTTTTGATGCTGTGATTCTCATTTGTCTCATTGGGAGAGAAAAAAGCTCTTTTGGTGCTCTTTGCATAATTATGACCAACCAAACAATCGCCAAAGATTGCCCTTCACAACGAACTTACAGCATAAAAAGATTACCACTGTTTTTCCTGATTCATGATCATTGTGATGCTTTTCAGATCATTGTGATACTTTTCAGATCATTATGATGAAGATTTGCAGCGGAGAAGACTTGCAGAAATGTACAGATAAATAAAACAATATTTTTTAAATTCTATGTACATTCCATACGGACCTTAATTATTTCTTTGTACATTATTTTTACATTTATGGATAAAGTTATATTTACTCTGGGCTGGTTTTGTGTGGATTTGTGTACTCTTTATATTTGGAATAAAGCTAGCTTAACTGATACACTTATGTGATATATAGTGAGAAAGTTTGTCAGAATGAATGGTGTGCCTGTGCACTGTCAAATGATAAAACAAACAATGACAAACAAACTGAATGTGATAATGTTTCCCTATGATCAATGCACCAATTGATTATCTAATTTCATATCTTATTTATGAGGGTGTGTGTGCGTTTGTATATATGTATGTGTCTGTGTGTTTCTGTGTCTTTGAAGTTGTAGGCCCACAATTTGCCTTTGATGAAACTATACTAGATTTATTTGGACTGTAGTTCAGCATTCAAGTAATGTGAATTATTTCCCTTCTCTATCCTCTATCCCAGTGAGGAAAAAAAACGCACACAAAGGAAACATCATAGACCTACATGAAACACTAATACCAGGGGTGGGACTTTTCCGCGAATCCGTGGATTTCCGCGGACACAACTTACGAATTCCGCTGGAGTTATCTATTTTTCCGCGTCCCATTTCATCACAGTATCTATAATTTGTTGGCTGAATGATATGGAGAGAAGTGAAGATGGAACAGAACACTGGAGGCTTGAGAGTTAAATTGTGTTGACTTAAAACTCCTGATAACTAATAGTAATGTTGAGCTTCAATGCATTGAATCATACTATTGCCAGTATTGGATTATTGATACATGGTTCATTACGTAAGTATGCACCATTACAATGTTACCATTGGTGTGTGAAAGTGTGTTTTTTGTTTGGTTGATGATTTTTTTGTTTTGTTGGGGGGGGGGGGGGGTGAGGAGAATGTCTTTTTTTACCTGATCCAATTGCAAACGAGTTGAATTTTAGTCTCAGAATGCACCAGATTGCACAGATTTTAATGTACCATTTAAAAAAAATTTGGGGGAACAAAAAAAAGGGATTTCCTCTTTTTTCATCACAAGAGAGTCCCACCCCTGTAATACACAACAAGTCGCGTAAGGCGAAATTACTACATTAAGTCAAGCTGTGAAACTCACAGAATGAAACCGAACGTAGTCCGCCGCTAGTGCAAAAGGCAGTGAAAGTGACGAGCCTGTTTGGCGCGGCAGCGGTTGCGCTGTGCTTCATAGCACGCTTTACTGTACCTCTCTTCGTTTTAACTTTCTGAGCGTGTTTTTAATCCAAACATATCATATCTATATGTTTTTGGAATCAGGAACCGACAAGGAATAAGATGAAATAGTTTTTGAATCGATTTCGGAAATTTAATTTTGATCATAATTTTTATATTTTTAATTTTCAGAGATTGTTTTTAATCCAAATATAACATATGTATATGTTTTTGGAATCAGAAAATGACGCAGAATAAGATGAAATTGTTTTTGGATCGTTTAATAAAAAAATAATTTTAATTACAAGTTTGCGATTTTTAATGACCAAACTCACTCATTAGTTTTTAAGCCACCAAGCTGAAATGCAATACCAAACCCCGGCCTTCGTCGAAGATTGATTTGCCAAAATTTCAATCAATTTAATTGAAAAATGAGGGTGTGACAGTGCCGCCTCAACTTTTACAAAAAGCCGGATATGACGTCATCAAAGGTATTTATCGAAAAAAAGAAAAAAACGTCCGGGGATATCATACCCAGGAACTCTCATGTCAAATTTCATAAATTTCGGCCCAGTAGTTTAGTCTGAATCGCTCTACACACACACACAGACACACACACACACACACACACACACACACACACGCACAGACAGACAGACACACACACACATACACCATGACCCTCGTCTCGATTCCCCCTCTATGTTAAAACATTTAGTCAAAACTTGACTAAATGTAAACAAGTCACGTAAGGCGAAAATACAATATTTAGTCAAGTAGCTGTCGAACTCACAGAATGAAACTGAACGCAATGCCATTTTTCAGCAAGACCGTATACTCGTAGCATCGTCAGTCCACCGCTCATGGCAAAGGCAGTGAAATTGACAAGAAGAGCGGGGTAGTAGTTGCGCTAAGAAGGATAGCACGCTTTTCTGTACCTCTCTTTGTTTTAACTTTCTGAGCGTGTTTTTAATCCAAACATATCATATCTATATGTTTTTGGAATCAGGAACCGACAAGGAATAAGATGAAAGTGTTTTTAAATTGATTTGGACAATTTAATTTTGATAATAATTTTTATATATTTAATTTTCAGAGCTTGTTTTTAATCCGAATATAACATATTTATATGTTTTTGGAATCAGCAAATGATGGAGAATAAGATAAACGTAAATTTGGATCGTTTTATAAATTTTTATTTTTTTTTACAATTTTCCGATTTTTAATGACCAAAGTCATGAATTAATTTTTAAGCCACCAAGCTGAAATGCAATACCGAAGTCCGGGCTTCGTCGAAGATTACTTGACCAAAATTTCAACCAATTTGGTTGAAAAATGAGGGCGTGACAGTGCCGCCTCAACTTTCACGAAAAGCCGGATATGACGTCATCAAAGACATTTATCAAAAAAATGAAAAAAACGTTCGGGGATTTCATACCCAGGAACTCTCATGTCAAATTTCATAAAGATCGGTCCAGTAGTTTAGTCTGAATCGCTCTACACACACACACACACACACGCACACACGCACATACACCACGACCCTCGTTTCGATTCCCCCTCGATGTTAAAATATTTAGTCAAAACTTGACTAAATATAACAAGTCGCGTAAGGCGAAAATACAATATTTAGTCAAGTAGCTGTCGAACTCACAGAATGAAACTGAACGCAACGCAACGAAGCAAGACCGTATACTCGTAGCATCGTCACTCCACCGCCCGTGGCAAAGGCAGTGCACGTGGAATTGACAAGAAGAGCGGGGTATTCGTTGCGCTGAGAAGGATAGCACGCTTTACTGTACCTCTCTTCGTTTTAACTTTCTGAGCGTGTTTTTAATCCAAACATATCATATCTATATATTTTTGGAATCAGGAACCGACAAGGAATAAGATGAAAGTTTTTTTAAATTGATTTCGAAAAAAAAATTTTGATAATAATTTTTATATATTTAATTTTCAGAGCTTGTTTTTAATCCGAATATAACATATTTATATGTTTTTGGAATCAGCAAATGATGGAGAATAAGATAAACGTAAATTTGGATCGTTTTATAAATTTTTTTTTTTTTTTACAATTTTCAGATTTTTAATGACCAAAGTCATCAATTAATTTTTAAACCACCAAGCTGAAATGCAATACCGAACCCCGGGCTTCGTCGAAGAGTACTTGACCAAAATTTCAACCAATTTGGTTGAAAAATGAGGGCGTGACAGTGCCGCCTCAACTTTCACGAAAAGCCGGATATGACGTCATCAAAGACATTTATCAAAAAAATGAAAAAAACGTTCGGGGATTTCATACCCAGGAACTCTCATGTCAAATTTCATAAAGATCGGTCCAGTAGTTTAGTCTGAATCGCTCTACACACACACACGCACGCACACACAGACACACACACACACACACATACACCACGACCCTCGTCTCGATTCCCCCCTCTATGTTAAAACATTTAGTCAAAACTTGACTAAAATTTAATGTAAAAAAGAAAAGCAATTCAACAATGAAAAAGGCAGGAATTGTAATTCAAAAGAAATTGCTTATACTCTTAGTACATGAAATTATGGAAAACCGTCTGAAAAAGCATTCCAAGTTGTAGATATATATATATAGATCTTTAGTTACATCTGTGAGATATGTGAGTATTACCTCCTTTCCAATGTGGACGGCCATTCTTGTTCTCGACCTTTTACTTTCGATTTCGCTTAATGGAAGGGCGACTACTCCATGTACTCTCTACACAGGGAGATACAAAACGCCGCACGTAGGCTGCCGATTGATCCGAAGAGTCAGCTGTGATTGAGATGTGATTTGTTGCTTGTTCTGTGGACTTCCCACCGACCAAAATGTGGCCTTCTTCGGTCAGGTAAGAAAAAGAATATTTTTACCGTAAAAGAATAAAAAGTTTCGTCCGCAAAGGGAACTGATTGAGTGCAATCGTCAAGAGTATCTGGTCAATGTTTCTTCGCGCTCGCTTGGAGTGAAAAGTGTCGTCTGCAACGTTTCACTCGCCTAGCAGATTGAGAGCTTTCGGAGTTTTTATTTGTGAAACGAAACAGTTTGGTCGGCGATCAGAGGCTGAGGTGGTGGCCCTGCATTCTAGGTTTGGCTTTAAAGTTAGATTTTTGAGTGGTACTGTATACTTCAAGGGTTTGGTACCAAGACTCTAGAGTTTCATTGCGAGTCACCCATGAAGGGATGCAGCACCGCTTGTTTCTAGGGTAGCGGTGCCTAGAAAAATCGATACCGGTACTCACTCTTGCTGATAGATTCTACACTTGGTGCTTTTAGTTATCCTCTGTGCCCTGAATTTGGTGCGCATAATCCAGAGTGAACACGTTTGTTTAGTCGAAAAATAACTGCTTTGCCTCCGTGACTGTGCACATTGATCAGTGCATGATGATGATGCTGCAAGTGTGAAGGTGAGGCATATTTACCACATGACCCTAAACCTAATCATGTTAGAAATTGAAATACCGCCAGTTAATATGTGAACGCATTTTGCATTCCACAATTTTGTTTTAATTAAACAAAGTTATAGAAGATAAATATCAGTAGGTAGCTCAGGCTGTGTACAGGTTATGTTTGTGTGTGTGTGTGGTAGTATGATTGTGATCTCACTATGTGTGGGTAGTGGGGCAATATTACGGGTTAAAGTTTAAGATAAAGCATGAAGCTTTGTTACTCATATTTGACAACAACAAAATAAATAAAATCAAACCTTTTAAAAGATTGCCCTGTCGGCAGCATTTCAAGGTTACGCAAAAGCTGCTAATCTTTTGTCAGAAGAATTGTATGGTTATTGGTTATAAGGGAGTAATAGCGGGGATATAGCTCAGTTGGTAGCGCGCTGGATTTGTATTCAGTTGGCCGCTGTCAGCGTGAGTTTGATCCCAGGTTCGGCGGAAATTTATTTCAGAGTCAACTTTGTGTGCAGACTCTCTTCGGTGTCCGAACCCTCCCCCCGTGTACACTACATTGGGTGTGCACGTTAAAGATCCCACGATTGACAAAAGGGTCTTTCCTGGCAAAATTGCTTAGGCACAGTTAATAATTGTCTACCTATACCCGTGTGACTTGGAATAATAGGCCGTGAAAGGTAAATATGCGCCGAAATGGCTGCAATCTACTGGCCGTATAAAATTTCATCTCACACGGCATCACTGCAGAGCGCCTAGAACTGTACCCACGGAATATGCGCGATATAAGCGTCATTGATTGATTGATTGAGTAATTTAAGAAATTTTTCTTAATGATGAAATAATATTAGAGTGGAACAACCAGGCAACTGGATTTGGACTGCCTGCCTAGCTGATACTGAAGATCGTTGGGTCATGTGCAGATGTGAAATTGCTGTCACACAGTCCTTTATTATTTATTTCATTAGCTAAATAATTAGGTCTTGTTGCAATATTTTCAGTCAGACAAGATATTGAAGGCATTATGAGGATGTTGCTCTGAATGGTATGTTTACATTTCGATATAGTGTTAGTTTACTGGAAAAAAGCAAGACATGTAACAGCTGTGTGCTGATTTGGTTTTTAGTGTATTCATCATTTATAGAGTACAACTCTTAATGCCTGTGTGCTCTTCTCCTTTGCTGCAGGCTGTTTTTATTCCATTGATCTGCCTTGCAAACCTATGTCAGCATAATGCAGGCTGCATATATTTGGACAATACGGAGAAGCGACAGAAAAATCAATTCCAGATACACACATTGCACTTGTAAATTCTGTCAGTTTCCTTTGCAAACACTCAAGTGGTTTTTTGAAGAAACCCGGCCGCGAGTCCTTGTAGAATCGCTGAATGTCCTGCCCACACTGTAATTAAGCAACAGAGAAAGAAACAAAAACAAAACTGATTGCTGGTTGCATGTTTAGAAAATAAGAGTAGGTGGGCTGACATTTTTAGAAGAACACTAGAAGTTGTAATTAGTGCTAGGGTGATAATATATTGGACAGCAGGAAGAACTTTTTATCAGGTTCTTTCAAATTTATAAATTGCAATATACTTCATTCATGAGAGTGAAGTTCAAAAGTCTGGAATTTATGTGAAAAAATAAAATGTATCATTGGTTCCAACTGTATAGTAACTAACTTTTTGATGAGAATGCAAGAAAAATGTGTTGCCCCTGGCGACCAGAACATTTTTTTTTATTCACCTGGGCTAAATTTTGTTGCACTAGGAACAGATTCGACACCATAATGACTGCAGCTAATCCGATTGTTCCCCAAGCCCAGTGCCCCCAGAACATATTCATGCGGGAACATGACAAAATGTTCATAGTTTGATGTCCCATTATACTAAAATATAAACCTTTGTGTATACCCCTAAAGAAATGTAATGTCAGGCTGAGGAGTTCTGGGGAGGTTGTTTCACCAGATGTGTGTTCTCAGAAAGTATAAGACAGTGGTTTGGAACTATGTTTGACGTGAGATATAATCTCTGTAAAAATGAAATAATATTTGCAACTTGCCCTGTTGGAGACATTTGTGAAGTATTACTGTTAATCCTACCGAGCGTGTGCATACATTCAACGATCAAGAATACAGAAATACAACTTACAGAGCACTCAGCCACACCATGCACTAGTGTGGGTGTGTGTGTACGCACATGTGCTGAGGAGAAGTGAAGGTTGTCTCTGTCGGCAATGACAAACAAACGTGAAATCTAGCAGGCTGTTTTAAAAACCTCCACATCTCAGAGAGACAGGCAGACAGAGCATATGAAGAGAGAGAGAGGGGGGGAGGGTAGCACACAGAGAGAGTGGGGAGAGAGAGAGCACATTGAGAAGTAAGAGAGGGAGAGAGAGCACATATTGAGGGAGAGAGAGGGAGAGCACATTTTGGGAGAAAGCGAGAGAGAGACCACATTAACGAGGAAGAAAAGAGAGAGAGAGAGAGAGAGAGAGAGAGAGAGCAAACACATTGAGTGAGAGAAAGGAAGAGACTTTGTTGTGCTTAGTCAGGTAAGATCGCTTATAAACAATGTTGGTTTGAAGTTGTTAGAAGAAGGAACAGAAAAATTACTCGAGGTGTGATTAAATCAGGACTAGTTGAACATGTTAATTATCCGTAACATTCGCATCAGTCACACGGAACAGTTGACTTGAAAATGGTAGTAAGTTGTGCCTGCGACGTCAGACACCTTTAATGTAATCACGGCTATTAAAGGCAGCCTTCTGTTGTTCCTTGGTCTGTGAACTTTACTCAAATCAATGTATATTTGTCATTTGAGGACGCTTGCAGTGTAGTGACACTGGTCCCAGCCAAGGGCGTCAACCACGGAGAGGTGCCCCTGTGGTAAAATTAAGACGGGGTTGGAATGTAGAACAATGACCAAGCATTTATTTTTTATGCATTTAACCTGTATCGTCCTTGACAGCTCTGCTGGGAGGGGGGTGGGAGTGGAGGAGAAGAAAGGAGGGGGGGGGGTTGCACGACCGAGTAGAAAGAAATACATACATGTCATCACAATGATACAAAGAGATGTGGTAATTAATGTTCACGTAAAATAACGCACAGGGCTACACCCTAGGAAAGCCCGCTGCGTGTGTACCCAGCCCTTTGCACCATTGATTACATTAACGCCGCATGATGAGAGATCTTTTATGACCGTCTGACAATATTTACAGGTAGTAGCCGATTAACCATGCATAAGCGCAATTTCTAAGCATGCATGAAGCCATCCGTACTCAATACTCGGCTAACTACCGGGCTTTCCACTGCTCTGCCGGGTCTATCATTGATTGAATATAACTGACCCATATTTATTATGCTTCATCGGCCGTTCTGCTGCATTGCATGTTTGTAGACATATGGGTCATAATAGTGGAGTGGAGGTACCACGCAGGTGGTTGACAATCATTGATTAGGCATAATCCTGTATTCAGGAGTCAGCAGCTGTGCTGGGGATGGAGAGGTAGGCCGGTGCTCTGAGTTCACTCATTCAGCTCGCTTACACATCATGCACAATGTATGTTGCAGCTTTGCAACTCGTTTTGTTTGTGATGTGTTAACAGCTCAGGTAACCTACGAGCAAGCTCTCATGTATATATACATGCAGACAGTCTCATATAATTTCAGACAAAGACATATATATATATATATGGCTTACCTCAGTGTGTGCCATCCACCTGCAGCGTCCGTCTTGATTTGCAAGTGTCAGATATAAATTGTTGTCATTCAAAGACATCTTCATTATCTCTTTAAGAAATACCAAATAAATAAAGGATTATAAATATGCATTCATCCACTCGTGAGTTCCCATTTCTTACAACGAGAAAACTGCATTTGGTCTCTTCCCACTCGAGACCCCCCAGTGATGAACCGCATACAGCTCGGCATTCAAAATGCACTCGCGAACGAATCTTCACACATCATGGAAAACAATAGCAGATACAAGAGAGAGAAAAAAAGAAGAAAAAAACTATTCACATGGGGGTAGCCCCAGGGCTCTCTCGCCTACTCTTCTAGTAATATCAGCAGCATGAATGATGCAAAAGGGGGCAAGGAGGGTGATTGATTCCGCAGAAATGATCGGCTATGATGGATATTTTCGTCATTAGCCTTCTCCTCGTCTCGTCAGCGACACTTTCCAACCGCGCGGCTGTGACATTTCCACGCAGTATATTAGCACGTGTGGCGAGTTCCTGAGTAGTATGTTTTGGCGATATTGGGTCATACCGCTGTATACTTCCTGTACAGTGGTACTCCCGTTTTAAGAACACCACCAACACCCCTCCCTCTCCCTTCCGGACCCTGGAATTTCTGGTTTAATGTCTTTAATTTTATCTCCATCTTAAGACTCCTTCCCTTTTGATATCTGAATTTCTCAGATTTTGTAAGGTCTTGAAGGGGGGGGGGGGGTAACTGTGTACATTTAGAGTATTAAAGCAGCTTTATTATCACTTGCAATGGTGTACTTTGACCATGGGTGCAGTGTGATGGTCCCTGCTATAATAAAGATCACAGGTTGATGGTGTACTACCATGGAGTGCAATACCCCCCTTCAAGAAAGACTGCGAGGTTAACTCGCTAAGACAACTTCGATATCTTCGATTGTGGGGTCTACTGGGCGGCAGAGACTCAGGCGTCGGTGGGCAAGTCAAATACTGACCATCCTTCATCATGTAAACCACAGTCGATCCATCCCGGCTTTTGACACGAACAAGTCAAATACTGACCATCCTTCATCGTGTAAACCACAGTCGATCCATCCCGGCTTTTGACACGAACAAGTCAAATACTGACCATCCTTCATCATGTAAACCACAGTAGATCCATCCCGGCTTTTGACACGAACAAGTCAAGTACTGACCACCCTTCATCTTGTAAACCACAGTCGATCCATCCCGGCTTCTGACACGAACAAGTCAAATACTGACCATCCTTCATCATGTAAACCACAGTAGATCCACCCCGGGTTTTAGCACGAATACGATCATCCTTCATCATGTAAACCACAGTAGATCATCCATCCCTGTTTGACACGAACAAGTCAAATACAGACCATCCTTCATCATGTAAACCACAGTAGATCATCCATCCCTGTTTGACACGAACAAGTCAAATACAGACCATCCTTCATCATGTAAACCACAGTAGATCATCCATCCCTGTTTGACACGAACAAGTCAAATACAGACCATCCTTCATCATGTAAACCACAGTAGATCCACCCCGGGTTTTAGCACGAACACGATCATCCTTCTATTTGGACACGTAACCGAAAATCAACAGCCTGTCTGTTTCACTCGCAGAGTTGAAATTTTTTGTTGCTGAACTCAAAGTCATAACTATTGATGTTTGGTGTGTGACCTAGGGGAAGACCGGCACCTGCTTTTTGTTGCCTTTTGTGGTTTTTTTTTTCTCCCTGATGAAATTTTCACAAACGAAAATTCGTATCGTCTTGTGCTGTTCTTGTATCTGTGAGTACAGAAATCCTTTGTTCTTTTAACTTTGTTCATCTCACCACAGTCACTTCGATGTTTAGAGTACTACTTCAGCTTATCCTCGTGATGATTATGACTGCATCTACTTCACTTGCCGTATTAGGTATAGTCCCCTGCCGCGTATTTCTGCCCAAGATTATGGTCGCTTATAATGAAATTCATCTTATTCTTGAGTTTCATTGTTACCCGTGAGCTTTGCATGGCGTAATTTAAGTTTGGATGTGGGTTTGATGTGTCAAAAGGTTAGGCCTGTAAGGTGGATTACAGAAATGTGCACACCTGTTTTGCTATTTTGTGTTTTGTTGCTTTGTTCGTCATTTTTCTTCGTGACTTTGTGATAATTGGGTTTTGTTTTTAGTTCATATCGAATCCGGCATAACACACACACACACACACTAGACGCACGCACGCACGCACGCACGCACACACACACACACACACACACACACACACACATGACACACTGACACGCACGCCGCGCAAAAAACACAATGTGTGGCACAAACACATGTTGTTACACAAACACATATTGTGCCACACATAGGCGCGACAACTCAAAAGATACGTGATAGCTTTTCAGCAGGTCTTCCTCCAGTTTCACAAATCGGTGTCGAGTTGCCACAGCTGTTAGTGAGATGGAAATCTGTACACCTGTTCTGTGCCATGCTAAATTATTCATGTCACGAAAGGTGCAGCACAAAATTGTGTCTCACTCTTGTCAACATGTATAGGATTAAAAGTCTCGAAAGCAACATTTGGACCTTCTTTGAAAAGTGTGGTTCCGGTCGTTTGTCTGGAAACTATTGTCGGACGACAATGGTGTGGGGTACCGTTGGTTGACTCGCATTGCCTGCGCATAGGCTGGGGGACTGACTTTTTCAGGGCTGTGAAAGGGAGGAAAATTGACAATCGTACAATCAATTCCTTCACAGATCAGCGAGAATTGGTCCTCTTAGTTCAATGCAGCAAGAACATTTTCGTGCATTGGTGTATTTTAACGAAGCAGTGGTGCGATTTTAAAAAAAAAATTGCCTCCACATGCATAGAATTTATATTGAGATCGGACATTTCAGTCTTGTCATGTAAATCAGTCTCCGCACGTTCAGGGTCGTGTCAGAAATAAGACCACCCAGAACATAAATCATTACAGAATCTGAAAGACTGAGCTTCTGGAAATCGATTAAGACAGAGACGCACGCTTTCTGTTGAAGTGACAGCGTTCAGCCAAGCGCGGCGTCAAGGGAGGGAGGGAGGGAGAGAGAGGAGAGAGAGGGGGGGGGAGCGAGAGTACACTCTCCCTCCATTTGTATCTTGGCTTCTTATTCTCCTTCCAACACCACCCACCCCCACTCCCACCCCACCCATTTGGTGCTAAGTGGCGTACCACAGATCTACTTTACAGGCTTATGTTACACTAGAATGTGTCCTCAGCGTGGCAAAAAATAACCCAACCCCGAAAAGACCGTTATATTCATTCGCGGTGTCCTCGGGCGTAGTGGTCTATTGTTCCATCTTTATGAGTGTCACCATAATCACTTTTTGTGTGGTCCGCTCATCGGTGTTGATTCCTTCGTTGCTGCCCTGCATGCCAACCGGCTTCACGATTTCATCTTTCGCCTGTGTTCATATTTCCCCCTCGATATATACTCAAGACTGAAATGTTGTTTCCTGGTAAAATTAAGAAGTGAAATTATTTATGGACGAAAAGCATGTCAGTTTCTTGCATGTGAAGAAAATTGGTGGTGACATTTAATAGATTTCACCCCCAAAATCGATTTTTTTCCGAAAACGTGTACCGAGTGGTTACGTCCCTTGAGTAAGAAGGGAAACATTTGAGGATGAATCAAATTTCAAGTCATAAAAAAAATTGGTTGGACAAATTTGGCCCCATGAATGTAAGGTACACAAGGTCGCTTATCAGTACTATTGAAGGGTGTTTTTTTGTTCAGTGTAGAGTTTATACTAGATCAACGAGACCGAGAATCGAAATATCAACACGGCGAAAGATGAAAACGTCACACCGGCATAACGGGCAGTAAGTAAGTCATCAGTGCTGTGCAGTTTTAGGAAAAGAGTAGACTGAAGAGATTTGGCTCGATACATAGTTCGCATAAGGCGAGTGGACTATGATGGTCTTGTGCTGCATGCAGCGATCAGGGTTTTTTTGTGGCGAAAAAGGGGCAATAAAAAGGAAGTCCAGAAAAAAGATCTTGAAGATGATAATGTGACTGGATAAGGGTTATGAGCATTGCGTCGAAAAAAAAGATGCTTCAAGTGGATTTTTTCGCTCTTTGAACGGAGATATATTAAACATAAATCATTACCATCATCGGTTTCATGAGTCGCTCGTTAGTGTGCAGAGTTCTATGTTCTAAGGCCGAACAAAATGATAAAAAGATTATGACATGCTGCTGGATACACCTCGGAGCTGAAAAAACATTTCTTTCTTTTTTTTCGTGACAAAACGGACGAGGTAAGCTTATTACTGACGACAAAGGGCAACCGTGAATGTAAGATGACCACTAATGGAGGCTTGCTTTCAGACATCCCCTGCTCCCTTCCATCAGCCCTTACCCGGCCTGGTCACTGCGACCCGCTTTACCCGATCTGTTAGCAACACATCCATTCGGTGAAGCTGAAAACCGCGAATATTATTTCTGAAATGTCACGATCATTTGTGAGTTTAAACTGACGTACGTGGGAAATAGGACAGGCTGTGGTATCATAAGCTTGGGGGTATTTACAAAAAGAAAGAAACAAAATAGCAGCAGATCAGCAGTCGTGACACAGCCAATCGTGTTGAAGTTTGTCTTATCATTCCACTCCTTACCCCGACCCTCACCCCACCCCGTCCCTTGTGGATAGTACAGCGCAGAAGCACAAACCCCAGTCCTCAGTCACACCGAATACATCTTTTGTCACACTATGAGGAGCTTTTAGTGTGGCAGAAAATAAACCAGACACGGAAAGGCGTAGCTCATACATTAATTTGCGGTGTCCCAGGTTATGGTTAATCTATTCGCGTTCCTTCCCCATCAATTGTGGACCATCGTCGCTTGTATGGGCCGCCCATCAGTGTGCCGAGTACTATGCCCCCAGCAGACTGGAGAGATTTGGCTCGATATTTTCAGATTTTGCATTAGACGAAGAGACTGATCTTATGCTCCAGCGATTTGCTGTGGCGGTAAAAGGCCAATGAAGAGTAAGGCGAATACAAAGATCTTGATGGTAGTGGTGTGAATGAATGTGGGTTAGGACCATCGAGCCCAACTTGATGCTTCAATTGATTTCCCTTCTCTCAACGGAGGAAATTTCAAGACGGCGAAATAGTACATATGTATCATTGGGTGATCGTGGCAGCACACCTCCAGCACACTGTTCTGAGCACCGCAGCCTTTCCAGACTAAATCGTATACATCTTTTCTGTTGGCGAAAAATAAATGCGGAAATAATGAATCACATTTGTAGGGACAAATTGATGTGTGAGTGGGTGTTTGTGTGTGTGTGTTTCGTTTTCAATGTTTGAGGCTATGAGCGCAGGAAACTAGCTAGAAAAAGGACAGTGGTGACCGGCAATCGGGTGGCAGTATCCTCACTTAGAGATCGAGGGGGGGGGGGGGGGAGGTACAAAAAAATAGGCGCAAATCAGCAGTAGTTTTCCTTATCCACTCTGATCCTCTTCTCGAGCCCAGACTTTGCTGGACTACAGAACATGTACATCGCAGAATCACACACCGCAATCCTCAGTCACACTAAGGAGACTGTAATATGTATTGATAGTATTTGTGGTCACACTATAAGGATCTTTTATTATTGATGTAGAAAATAACCCAGACACGGAAGACTTGTTGGGTTAATATGTGGTGTCCCAGCCGGTTATGGTGAATCTATCCGCGTTCTATCTCCATGATCAATTGTAGACCATCATCGTCATCGCTTTTATGGGTGGCTCATGAGCGTGGAGAGTTCTATGTCCTTGTTGTGCAGCCATACAAGAAGAGCAGACTGGAAGGATTTGGCTCGATAGTTTGCATGAGGCCAAAAGACTGTAAATGCGTTTACGTGCTCCAGCGATCGTTCTCTGCGGCGAACGAAAAAGGCTGAAAAAAGGGAATAAAAAGATGACGATGATTATGATTCGAGTGGATGAGGGTTATACGCCTTGGAGCCTGACACAGTAAATGGGTGCTTCATGCTGACACCCCCCTCCTCCCCCGAGAAACGGATGAGTACATAAAGGCTGGGAATCGTAACGGTAATAGGATGCTAGAGGCATAATTCCAGACACCCCATATCGCTGCACACATTCACCCATTGTAGCTGAAAAGCGCGAAAATTGATTAATGCGTTTCCGTATAGTTATAGGCTGCATTTTCTATTGAGCATTTTTATTTGTGCGAAAGAAGATAATGAGCAAAACTGAAGGTTCCTGTGGGCATGCAGGGGGCATTCTAAAAATGAAGAAAAAAGAGATAAAAAGCAGACGAATATGGATGCAATTCAACATTCTGACGCTGCGGCGATTGTGTGCTAGTTCGTATTTTCACTTTTTGTCAGCCTCCCCTCATTTTTCCTCGCGGCCCCCTTTCCCCATCTTGTCTTTTCCCCCGTGATCCTTATCGCACAGGTCTACACTGCCACACAGAAATAATGTTACACAGGTTCAGTGTGCGCCAACAGCTGCTGAAAATGCGTGTATATTTCAGACTTCAGTGAGCAACAACGAAAGGCTGTAAACTTTTCAGTGAAGGCATTTAGCCTCCAACCCCCATTCCTTTATTTCTCAGTGTTAGATCCGCCGGCATCCAACCCGTTCATAACCCCTCCCCACTCGCACTAACCTGTACGCGCACTCACACATACATACACGTGTCCGCGCACACACACACGCACGCACTCGCGCACGCAAACAGGCACGCGCACACACGCAAACAGACGCGCGCATGCACCGTGCACACACACATATGTACACCCATGCACACACACTTAACCACACACACACACACACACACACACACATGTACACCTATGCACACATATATGTACACCCATGCACACATACACACGCTACACTAAACTACACTACACCACACTGACTTCTGCTCCTTCTCATAACCCGAGATGCTGAACGGCAGGTCGGGTAGGGAGAGCGACGAGCATGGAAGGCAATGAAGCTTGCAAAGCTGCGAAAGTCTCGTTACGACACAAGAAATGAACATTTCGAAACAAAAATAGCCAGGAGGGAAAAAATACCCACCTCCAGGAGAACCTGCCGGGACTTTAGAATTAGAAGACAATAAAAGACACCCCCCCCCCCCCTCCCTTACTCTCAAGCAAGGAAAAGGAAATGTGGGATTTTACGGAGAGAAAGTCTTCACGGCTACATATCTTGATCCTTTTATGTCGTTCAATTGGTTTCTTCGTTGTGACTGTTTTATCAGTTACGACACAAGAAAAGAGCATTTTGAAACAAAAATAGAAGGGGGAAAAGCACAATCGGCAGTAGCTATACTCAGAAGCGGCGATTGGATAAACAAAACAACCCGGCTGGAGTGGAAGAAAAAGGGTGGTGGGGGGGGAGAGAGAGAGAGAGAGAGGGAGAGAGATGCATGCGCGCACACACACACACGCACGCACACCCGTTCACACACACACACACACAGTGCAGTGAGTAGAAGAGGGGTGAGAGGGAGGCAATAGGGGGGAACAGATTTTACAGCTGTCTATCTTTACCGTATGATATTATGTCAAAGATTGGTTTGTTTGATGTACCTCTTACAGAGCTCAGACGTATACATACGTGGTGGAAGAGCGAGAACACCCCTGTCTCCCTCTTTTTTCTCCCCCACCCCCACCGGCGCCCAGCCTGCCGACCGTTATCCCCCTCCTCTCCTCTTTGAGGAAGACACGTTTCCGTACCTGATTATCACGAAAAGAAATATGTGACACCACGGTACTTACGTGTCCAAGTAATTAAATGTAGAGAGTTGGAAAGCTGGAAATACCAGTCGCCTTTTTAGACTGTGTCTTAAAATGTCATGTTTAAGTTAAAAAAAAAATATTGTCATGGTTGCTAAGAAGGTTGTAAGACCGGATTTTTTTAAAGAAACAAACAGAGAAAGAAAGAAAGAAAAAGACAGAAACGAAGGAAATAAGACAGAAAGAACGAAACAGCCCACCAAGCTGAAACAGAAACGAGAAAATAAGACAAACATGACCGCAGCTTACATCACCGCACGCACGTGTATGTGTGGGTGTGTATGCGTGCGTGCGGGCGGGCGGGTGTGCGGGCGGGTGTGCGTGTGCTTGTGTGCGCGTGCCCGCGTCTCTGTCACAGTCCTATTGCTTTGACGTGCTAAACGTCACATCACCGAACTCATTTCTATTTCTTCCTGTCTAACAGCAGGTGATGATGGGCGAGGAAGAGGAGGAAGCCAGGGCTACGACGGAGTCTCCTGCCAGACGTGGAAAGAAGACGACCAAGAAAAAGAAGAAGGAGCGGAGAGGGCAGAAGAACTTATACACACTGCACTCAGCTCAGGGATGAAAGTCAACCTGTACAATGTGGCGGACGGGGAGACCTTCACCTACTCGCTGCCGCTGGTCATCGGAGACGTGGACTTCTTACACGGGGACAGCCACCTCCACGTGTGGCTCAGCAGCGACCCGGACAACGTCCTGCAGTGGCCCGTGGTGGAGGGGTGCTTCAAGTTCCTCGTGCAGCTGGAGCCCGGCGAGAACATCGTCAACGTGCGGCACGAGAACGACCTCCTGCAGGTCCGCATGGTGTACTCCAGACGCCACTTCACACACTTCGTGCGGCCCGTCTACATCGTCTGTGCGGACGATGATGGGCATTTCCAAGGCCCGGAGTCCACCGACTGTTCGCCCGAGAGCGCGGTGCAGAGGATCGCTCTGGGTGCGCAGTTGATACAGTCTTTCACCGCCGAAAAGATGAAGGAGCATGGCTTCGGCAGGGTCACTTTCCAGCTAGAATCCCACGATGGTGTGAGACCGGTGTGTCACGTGTTCAGATCTAAACTGACCTTGGAACAGGCCTATTCCATGTCCGGCAACGACCTGTGGACTCACTTCGGGAAGGAGTTGATGACCTCAGGGTTCACCAGGAGGTCAAAGTGCAAGTGGTACAGTTTCATGTCGTTTACCAGATACGAGCTTCCGCCGGAAGCGGAACTGCCAAAGACTCACAGTGAGATTCTCAAATATACCAAAGGACACACAGCTTTAGGTGAGTGCTTTATCTTATTGTTGAATTTATTTTTCATATACTTTGTTTATCCTAGTGTTTAAGAGAAAAAATGATTTTTTTTTATATCTTAACTCTGCTACACTTCGGTTTTTCCAGCGGGTCTGTTTGTAGTGAATGTATACATTAGGCACTACATTTCAAGAAATTGATGGCTGCTCTTAGTCTTTGAAGTTTGATGCACCAAGCAAGACATTTCATGTCAGTAAGGGTATGTTTGAGGTGTTTTCAACCTCTGCTGGATCTTGCAAACATATTCACACCTGTCCATTAACATACTGGAATTAGGGCTCGAGTAAGGTTACTGTATCAAGTATGTACAGATTACATTACTGTAAAAGGCTACTAACTTATGTATAGATGGCAAGTTGTAGCGATGTCTTGCTTGGCACGGGTACCTTTGACTGTTGTCATGTTGGTGGTGGTTTGGCATACCGCAAAGATGAGATTTAAGCGTTCCTTGGTAAGGTGCGGGCAAAGGTTGTTGGTACTGTTTTCTCAAAATACCTGAACGTCCGTATGTGTCATGATTCCAAGTGAGCGGGGGTCATTGCCTGAGTCATGTAGTGCTATTTCAAATGAAAAACTGCTAACTGTAGTTCTAAAAAGACACAATGTATGATTTAGGGAAGCATATTTTAGAAAGGAATAATATTTAGTGTATGTCGAACAATGGACTGTTCATTTTATCGCAAACAAACTAAGTAATCAAATAAGAGAGACGAAGTAAGTGAGGAGAGGGCGAACATTAATGAAAGAAAGAAAGAGAACACATGAAGGAATAATTTGATACATTTGGGCAGCAGAAATGTTTTGCTACTTCAAAACAGTGCCCATCATCGTTATATATACGCTATGTAGGGGTTATCGCTTGAGGCATGTGGTGCTATTTCTGACGAGACACCGAGAATAGTATTCCAACAGAGACACGTGAAGGGCTATTTTGGAAAAGAGTAATACTTTGCAAATGTTGGAACAATCTCTTGTTACGGTATAACTCTTTTGTTGCGCGCCGAATGGGTGGAAAGGCGAGGAAAGGAAGGGGTGAGGCAGAGAGCTGGATAGATTTGCCACCGTTGTGAATTTTTGTAATAGCCTGCGTAGGTTTGCAAATAGTACATCATTATTGGCATTTCATGATACGTCAATGTGTATTCGTGTGTGCACCTGGCTTGCATGCATGGATGCACATGTATAATGTATGTGTGTCACTGTGTGTGTGTGTGTGTGTGTCTGTCTGTCTGTGTGTGTGTGTGCGTGCGTGCGTGCGTGCGTGCGTGCGTGCGTGCGTGCGTGCGTGCGTGCGTGCGTGTGTTTTTCTTTGTTTGAATCCGTGTGTGTGTGTGTGTGTGTGTGTGTGTGTGTGTGTGTTTTCCGTGCGTGCGTGCGTGTGTGCGTGTACTTTTGTTTGTTTGAATCCTTGCACGTCTTAAGCTGACGTGGCTTTTGCACATGTCATGATGTATATATAGTAGATATGGCTACCTCTCTCTTCTGACGCAAGCCTATTTCCACGATATTCATGGTTATTTCAATCATTCTCACATGAAACAGGAGGAGGCGGGCTAGCTTTGTTCGGGACGGGTAATTTACACACCTGGGCACCTAACCTGGAAACCTTACACGCCCACCTGACAGACCGGAGAAAGATCAACCGCCGTATCTTCATGGATGACAGCGCTTACAGGTGAGTGGTCTACCGGAACGGATGATTGCAGGTGTGATGTGTGTCTGTCTGTATAGCTAGCAAGCATTTGTAAAAGGATGTAATTACCTGGCAGAATAAAGTAGAGCGTTCATGGACAATGTTAGAGAGGAGAGAGAACAAGTCGCGTAAGGCGAAATTACTACATTTAGTCAAGCTGTGGAACTCACAGAATGAAACTGAACGTAGTCCGCCGCTAGTGCAAAAGGCAGTGAAAGTGACGAGCCTGTTTGGCGCGGTAGCGGTTGCGCTGTGCTTCATAGAACGCTTTACTGTACCTCTCTTCGTTTTAACTTTCTGAGCGTGTTTTTCATCCAAACATATCATATCTATATGTTTTTGGAATCAGGAACCGACAAGGAATAAGATGAAATAGTTTTTAAAACGATTTCGGAAATTTATTTTTGATCATAATTTTTATATTTTTAATTTTCAGAGCTTGTTTTTAATCCAAATATAACATATTTATATGTTTTTGGAATCAGAAAATGATGAAGAATAAGATGAACGTAAATTTGGATCGTTTTATAAAAAAATTATTTTTTTACAATTTTCAGATTTTTAATGACCAAAGTCATTAATTAATTTTTAAGCCACCAAACTGAAATGCAATACCGAAGTCCGGCCTTCGTCGAAGATTGCTTGGCCAAAATTTCAATCAATTTGATTGAAAAATGAGGGTGTGACAGTGCCGCCTCAACTTTTACAAAAAGCCGGATATGACGTCATCAAAGACATTTATCGCAAAAAAGAAAAACAAGTCCGGGGATTTCATACCCAGAAACTCTCATGTCAAATTTCATAAAGATCGGTCCAGTAGTTTAGTCTGAATCGCTCTACACACACACACAGACAGACAGACACACACACACACACACACACACACAAACACACACACACACACACACACACACACACACACACACACATACACCATGACCCTCGTCTCGATTCCCCCTCTGTGTTAAAACATTTAGTCAAAACTTGACTAAATGTAACAAGAGGCGAAGCCTTCAAGGCTCCCGTAAGAAATCAACAAACAGTAACATAACACAAACTCACTCACTCCGTAACACACACACACACACACACACACACACACACACACACACACACACACACACACGCACACACACACACACACAGTTAAAACTAACGCATCATATCAACTCCATGTATAATTTTCAAAAGAAGGCAAACAGATAAAATGACTAGGGTAATAGGTTAGGTACCTGCCATGTGGGCACTTTTTCCACTGCTGTCCTCAGTCCTATACTTTTCATCAAGACTTGTCACCATGCCGAGTAGATCTAAATTCGGAAGTCTTCATGTGGCTGAGGCATATATCTGACATAGCGTCGATCTTGTTGTAGGTTAACCTCCTTTCTGAAACAAATGGCAAAATGCGATTAGTTATGATGACTACAACCTACACAAATATAAACAGTGTTTTGAAACAGAATAGTCAGGTTATACAAGCCACTTTACCTATGCAGCATGGTAACCCTACAATATGCGAAACATGTCGACTGCAGCAGCCTGGTTCTTAAAATAATTCTGACGGTCAACACAGCCAGAAATGCCAACAAAGACAAGAAAGCTGTGGCAAGGTAAGCTTACCAAACGTTACATAGCGAATCATATGATAGTGCGTAAACAGCAAACAGTAGATCTACAATCAAAGAGAGGATCGAGTCTGGAATGAAACGCGATACAGATCTAGCATTCAAAAACTGTCTTTCACGTTCAAGGAAGTTGTTGCAAAGTACTTAAGACTTACTAAATTGTACAGACAAAACCATGACAGTGCATGTTTTGAATCTGAGGAAAAAATCGTGATCATTTTGACTTTGAGAACAGATTCATTCCGTTTCCTTATATCTGCATGTTCAAGTAAATGGTGGACAGTTTTTTTCGGGCAGAGTAAACTTAACTTGAGACTCTACTGCAAGTCTTGAAATTCACATAAATCGAACCACGAGCAAAGACATCCAAACATTACAGGCACTTTAGATCAACTCATTTCACTAGAGGTGACTGCCTAGCACTGTGTTTGACATCCGTGTCTGCTGAAATAAAAAGAAATTAAAACAAAACAGTAGGTGACACGTTATCAGAGTGGGAGACACTAGATCTGTCTCTGAACTTACCGGGATACGGCTGCAAGATCGACACTGACCGTGCCGCGCTTTCGACAGCTCTTCCTCGCGTGGACATTGGAAACACGCTGTGCAGATCAAATTGTAGGAAATCTCCCTTTGGTATCTTCTTTATTTACTTTTCTGGAGCTTAGAAACCGAACAACATGAAATCGTCTTCCCCGGCGAATCGGCGAGGTGAGAACTGGACCACAATCCTTCGCGCGACCCCTGACCTGATCTTGACACCTGACCTGCCGTCTACATGCCAAACACGACACAAATCAGTCAACTGCTTGTACCCCTTCAAAACCCCCCACCACCCGTTTTCTTTGGATACACGCTTTAACTACACACATGCCGACACAATGTTGATCATTGCTTCAATAATTTGAAGATGGTGCTTGAAAATTAACCACGTGAAATGAGTATTTCGGTGTTTAGCCAAAAATGTTAAAGTTTCTACCACAGACATACACACATACATACATACGCACGCACGCACAGACAGACAAAGTTTACCATCGCATAGGCTACACTTACGTGAGCCAAAAACGAGAAAGATTGCGAGGAAAAATTTTATTTATGAAATGAAAGAACAAGTCGCGTAAAGCGAAAATACAATATTTAGTCAAGTAGCTGTCGAACTCACAGAATGAAACTGAACGCAATGCCATTTTTCAGCAAGACCGTATACTCGTAGCATCGTCAGTCCAGCGCTCATGGCAAAGGCAGTGAAATTGACAAGAAGAGCGGGGTAGTAGTTGCGCTAAGAAGGATAGCACGCTTTTCTGTACCTCTCTTTGTTTTAACTTTCTGAGCGTGTTTTTAATCCAAACATATCATATCTATATGTTTTTGGAATCAGGAACCGACAAGGAATAAGATGAAAGTGTTTTTAAATTGATTTGAACAATTTAATTTTGATAATAATTTTTATATATTTAATTTTCAGAGCTTGTTTTTAATCCGAATATAACATATTTATATGTTTTTGGAATCAAAAAATGATGGAGAATAAGATAAACGTAAATTTGGATCGTTTTATAAATTTTTTTTTTTTTTTTTACAATTTTCAGATTTTTAATGACCAAAGTCATTAATTAATTTTTAAGCCACCAAGCTGAAATGCAATACTGAAGTCCGGGCTTCGTCGAAGATTACTTGACCAAAATTTCAACCAATTTGGTTGAAAAATGAGGGCGTGACAGTGCCGCCTCAACTTTCACGAAAAGCCGGATATGACGTCATCAAAGACATTTATGAAAAAAATGAAAAAAACGTTCGGGGATTTCATACCCAGGAACTCTCATGTCAAATTTCATAAAGATCGGTCCAGTAGTTTAGTCTGAATCGCTCTACACACACACACAGACACACACACACACGCACACACGCACACACGCACACACGCACATACACCACGACCCTCGTTTCGATTCCCCCTCGATGTTAAAATATTTAGTCAAAACTTGACTAAAAATGAGAGGAGGAAAATAAGAAAACGTTAAAAAAAATGTCGCACTAAACCATCTGTCTGTTTTGATAAAGGAGTTGTTTTGTCTTAAATGTTTCCATCCCATCCTGTGATGGATAACGTGATGGTGCACATGTTTTGTTTGTTTGTTTCTTTGTTTGTGACATGTTGGCGTGTGTATTTTAAATTTGTACTACTCCGGTTTACAAGAGCTTTTGTGTATCCCTAACAATTTAGTCAGAAATCATGTCTTGAAATATATACAGATAATAGGCTTTGACTAACAAGAAGACGGGATATAGGGACAACCAACTGGTCACGCCGGAAAATTGACCCTCACAATTTCCATACGTGTTAATGCCAACACATGATGCTCTGTAAATGTGAAAGTAAGCCTACGGTCCTTCCTGCAACACGCGAATAAAAAGTGGACTCACTCCTGGATAAGGCTTTGTTGTATAGGTTTTAGCAGCCAGTGTGAAACAGCTTTTGTGTGTGTTTGTTTTCACGATCCTTTTAACGACTCAACTGTATTCCGTTCTCTTAGGCCAAAAAAAAAAAAAGGTCTGTTTACGGTAACCCGACCGACCCTAGTTTTTTCGCGCGACCCAAGACTTTTTTTTGGCATTTGGGGAAAAAAAAAATCTTGTTTTTTTGGCAAAATAACGTAAAAATATGGTTTTTTGGAGAAAAAAAAAATCCCGACCTACCGACCCTATTTTTTGGCCTATGTTACCGTAAACAGACCTATTTTTTTTTGGCCTTACATAAATTTTTCTCTTTTCGTTTTTGCTGTTGCGCTTGTTGGTTTGTCAATCACTGTCGTGTCCTCGCCCTCTTTATTCCTTTCTTTTTATCTTCACTGGGATGGGTTTTTTGGTTTTTTTTCAACGCTTGTAGTTGTTTGTTTGCCTTTCTCTGTTGTGTCTTCCCTGTTTTCATTCCTTTCTTTTTGGCTTGTCTTGTTTGTTTACCCTTCCCTGTATTGTCTTCGCTCTGTTTATTCACTTAAACAAAACAAAATCTTAATTGTGTTGTTTCTTACGCTGGATTGTTTGCCCTTCTCTGTTGTGTCTTCGCTTTCTTTATTCACTTCTTTTTGTCTTCATTGTGATGTATTGTGGATGAATGTGCCGTAAAGCAATCCGAAACCCTGTGTAAAACGCATTGACGCCAGCGTGTCGCTGAAAAAAACTTGATCACAATGTATTATAATGAAGACAAGGAATGAAGAAAGAAAAGAAACGACAGAGAAGGGCAAACAAACTAGCGTTGAAAACCCCACGATTCTTCCCAGTGAAAACAAAAAGAACGGAATAAAGAGAGCGAAGACACAAACAAGCGTTAAAACCCAACAATACACCATAATGAAGACGAAAAGAAGTGAATAAAGAAAGCGAAGACACAACAGAGAAGGGCACATGTGTGCATTTCCCACATTTACCACAGTAGCTCTTCTTCTGCAAAACATGTTGAGCGTGACATTGACTTTTGAAAGCCGCATACGCGAGTAAAATCAATAGAGTGTTGTTGTAAATTTAGTCGTGCATGAACGCATGTTTTAGGAAGCGCATGTTTTGTTTTTTTTGTTTTGTTTTTCTGCCAGCATAAAATGAGGACACACGACCCCCAATGAGAGAAACATTCACTGAAGGGAATCGTCCTCTTGTTTGTCAGAAAGAATTGATGATCTGAATGAAGGAATGAAGTTCCGCGCGCGCGTGCGCGCGCGCGCGAGAGAGAGAGAGAGAGAGAGAGAGAGAGACAGACAGACAGACAGACAGACAGACAGACAGACAGACAGACAGACAGACAGACAGAGAGACAGAGAGAGACAGAGACAGAGAGAGATTCAGCATGAATCAGCGATCTACAAGCAAATTTCTCTGTTCGCTCTAGAGGGAGCGTAATTGGCAGTAAACTATTCTCGCGAGAATACTGCGCCGGAATCGCCTGAGTCATAAAATTGTATGATTCATCCTTTTACTCGTTATTTATTCGGAGATCTACGTTGACTGCTGTGAAAGTCCATGGTGGTACAGTACGGTATGTGTTGTTTAATGTCCGCACAGGCGTTTTTGTAGCATTAGGGCAGCATTTGATCAATAGAATTTCTCTTGAATCTCAGAAAAGAAATTACCGGCACAAAGTGTTTATTTTGCAGATCGAGTTCCAAGCAACTTTGATGTAGTTGTTGCTGAAGAGAGCATCTCTTCCTGTGATGAAAATGAAGAGATTTTTTAAGGTTGTATAGACGTAGATTATCCTACAAACAACGATCCAACCAACAACCTTCTCTCGCTTTACTCGGAACCCATACATAGATAGTCATCTTCTTTGCTACAATAGAAGCATGGTGACTGAAAACTGGGGCAACTGGCCCGAGGGCGATCAGAGGGGTCAAGCTAAGCCGCAGGGCTGAGGAAGACGTGAAGATGGATGGCTTGAGGTTCGTTGCGTGTCGTCTAAGGTCAACGCCCAAAGGGTCTGATTATTAGGGTTTAACGTCCTCTCAGACCAACTGGTCTATATTGGGACAGGTATTGGTAATACGCTGAAGATATGGTGTGATACTTTGATTCGAACAAGCCCGCTGTGGCTGTCTTCTTCGACACACCAGCGCTGGAACGCCGAAGAAGAAGAAGAAGACACACCAGCATTGGGTTTGTCTCGTCAAAGTATCGAAATACGATCATGATAATCAGAGACTAGAGATGATGCCTGCGTGTCTTCGTGTTTTCCAAGCCCTGAGACTTTCGCTGTGAACGTGGGATCTTTTTCGTGCGCATGTGTGCACATGGGGGTGTTCGGACACCGAAGAGAGTCTGCACAAAGTTGACTCCGAGAAATAAATCTCTCGCCGAACGTGGGGATCGAACCCACGCTGATAGCGACCAACTGGCTACAAAGCCAGCGCGCTACCAACTGAGCTACGTCCCCGCCCCCGCCCAAAGGGTGGTGTGGTGTGCTGGACGTGCAGTATAATCAGGTTCGTTCCTGTCAGGCCACGCGTATGATGGAGGGATCAGTCAGTGTGTATTGAGTGATCAAGGGCTGGATTTTTGTGTGCTACAAGTGCTTTTGGGGCTGTTCGGTTATTGTTACATTCTTGGTGCGTGTTGGGAGGGGGGGGGGTGTTGGGGGGGGGGGGGTGTTGGATGTGTGTGTGTGTGTGTGTGTTTCTGTGTGTGTTTCTGTGTGTTTTGTGTGTTTGTGTGTGTGTGTGTGTGTTTCTGTGTATATGTCTGTTCGTCTGTTTGCGATATATTGAAATGGAGATCTATGCATCCCCCCTTTCCATCCTTTTTTCGCCACCAGTTTCCATTGCCAAAGACTCCAGAGCTGTCATTTTGGTTGATCTTACAGCGACCATCCATTAATAATTCTCCTCATTTGGCCATTACGTTCTTAACTTCTTATCACTTCTTCTTCGGGAGCCAGACATCTTTCTTTCCGAGCACCATTATAGTGGCAGCCATGATGGACAATTTGACGTATCTTGTGCTCAAGCAGTTTTTCTCTCAAACGCCACAGGATATTGCATTTATGTTTTTTCTTAGTCGCATTTCTGTTCGATAGGGAGAGACAGAGACAGAAATAAATGATGCTTTGCCTTAAATACCAAGAAAAGAAGAGTCAGCTTTCGCCGGTTTAAAAGCCTGATTAACGAAAGAAGCAATAAACTGCATTTGTGGTCAAAAGTTCAAAGATTATGCGTGAAAGAAAACGACAAACAACAGTCAGTGGTTTTTTTTAATAAAATTGAAACCTTTTGTGGATATATTTCACTTATTTGAAGGCACCGTTAAAAAAACACAATGCTGCCAAAGCAAAGAGATGCGGTAAAGGTCAGTTCCCCTGCTCCTCGGCTTCTCATTTCCATAATTCTGAATGAGCTTTGTGCGTGACAGGCGTATTTGTTGACCTGGCGAATAGCTCTTTTGTGTCCCTCTGAAACTTTGTCTTCCTCACAGTCACACACAACCCCCACTTCCCTTCGTCGACTTTGCATAATAACAACAACAACAAACAGTGACAAAAACACAACACAGACGTTTCTTCCTTCTTCTGATGCGAATTTGCCTAGATGTCTGATGTGCTACCCAAGTGAATCCCCATTCGTTGCTACATTAACAAAATTGTGTCACAAAGATGCGCACGTAATGATGTCGACTTCGGGCTGAATGAAGGACCGCCTGTAAGCGTTGTGCTCGTTTTGATGATACCATTCATTCTTGGTATTGTAAATTACTGAATAAACGCAGCTTGTTCAAAGCAAGGGGGCTGCTGCGTAAGCTCAACTTGACTCACATACTCCCGAAGTTGAAGATGTGATTAAGTGACGGGAATACCGATATCTGCTTCGTGGTAAGACTCAATGTTGCTGAGAGTCTCCGAGTTACGAGCGGTCGTTGGAGAGCGAGGAGAGGTGTGCTGTACGGTTTTGGAGCCCCTTGCGGGGATATTTTGAGACGTTTATGGTTCTTGCAGGCGTTTGCGGTATTCAGATGTATCGACCTGGACGCGTTGAATGAGGGCGTCGCGATTTATAGCTTTGTGCGTCGATGACCGCTGCTCGATCTCTGTACCAGATCTCCCCCTCCCCCCCCCCCCCCCCCCACCCCTTCATTTCTTCAGCCTCGTCCCTCCGAAATGTACTCCTGTTCGTGATCGTCTTTTGTCTCTCGTTCCTTTTCACGAGTGTACTGTATGTGCCTCAAAGGGAGGTTATGTTTTCTCCATGGGCCGTGCAGTGGCCGTCTCGAATCAAAGATTTTTCAGCTAAATAAAAAAAAGAAGAAAGAAGTGGATTAGTATACCGTTAGTAAGCACTTGTATGCATTATCATTAATGTGTGGCTTGTTTGAATACGTGCCGCAAGAAAAAGAGAAAGATTGTGTGGGTGTTGGCATGGTTCAAATGTTACGTTTACCGTGAAAATATGCATTTATCTCTTAGCGCATCTCATCAGTGAGCAATGAAATTGTTGTTTGCTGAATATGATCGAGAATATTTCACCAAAAGGGCGCATCTCTCCTCTCAACTCATACCACAACAGCTACTTTCTGTCTGACACCTCGCCGAACCTTTTGAAGAACCCTTCAGAGACGCAAGGCAAACAGAACAAC
Source organism: Littorina saxatilis (assembly GCF_037325665.1). NCBI lineage: Eukaryota > Metazoa > Mollusca > Gastropoda > Littorinimorpha > Littorinidae > Littorina > Littorina saxatilis. The sequence continues at coordinate 22,380,555 of NC_090253.1, read as the reverse complement.
TATGTTTCCGAAGCACCGCTTGTCCTCGCGCGATCGCAGCAGGTTTTATGAATAGAGAATCAATCGAATGAAATTCCCATGTGTGTAAATATCACCTTTTATCATTCTAACCGATCTGCCTGCCGTTTACAGTTTGGGTTTGGATAGGGGTGCGAGCAGGTCTGTGGCTTTGTTCAAATTTAAGGTTTAAATTGAGTTTTGGGATATTGCCAGTAAATATGTAAGCTGCTGTAGGCAGCTGCATGGAGCGAATGTTCACCAAATTCGGCAAAATGGCGCTCAAGGTGGGTTTTTTGTATGCTGAGAGCGTATAGAATAATAGCGAGAGTGAAAGTTGAAATTTCAATTATTTTGTGTAAACCTTGAAATCTTACTGTGTAACCATCCTGTTGATCGGATTGGTTTGGATTGGATTGTTTCATCATATAGGCCATTGCCCCATATGATGGGGGTGAACATTCATTCAATAACCTGACGATCTTTCCACAAAAATCAAATAAAACTATTCATTTACAGGAGATACCATTGAAGACTATTACTAAATGAAACATTTTCCACAACCATTATAAACATTCGCAGTCAGAGACTGTGCTACTGATAAACTCTTTTACAGTATGTCTGGGTATCCATCTCCCTTCAAGGTGTACGCGTTTTCTCTCTTTAGCCTAGCCTCTTGTAGTAATAAGATCGCACTGAAATCGTAGGACTAATGCGTTTTTGACATCTCTTAGAGTAATTAATTACCGTACATTATTTACTTTTGTTGTTGTTTATGTTGATAATATTTAATCAGCATCTTATACTGTTTCACTCACGTTATTACCTTTTTGCAGCGTTTGAAAGAAATCCGATTTTACATTATTCGATAATTTTGCAATGTTCCGGTACTGCAAACGTATCTGTCGATTTTCAGTTGCGGGTTTGAGTCATGTTTTTTTAATACAAAAATGTGGTCGAAACATTTGTTAGCAAGTTTTTGCATGTTGTCGAAGCTTTTTCTGTAATTTGACACTTTAAAATGTTTTGTAATTTTTGGCCTTTTACTTCGTTCTCCATTCAAGATTCAAATTACATAATGCCAGTGAATGCAAGCTTCACTTTTTGTGCTTCAAGTATTGATTTGTGTTCTGTCAGTTGCGTTATTGTTGCAAGCAGGTGCTTTGGCATCACTCCTACACGAAGCACCTCCGGTCTTTTCGTTTCTCAAGGACGCTAACTTTCTAACTGTCTACAGATTGGTGCAACCCAAACAACAACAGAAGTACGAGTTCGTGCATGTTTGTCATTTTATTTCCCCCGAGAATGTAAGAATAACAAAGTGGTCAGACATTTTGCGGTTAACTGCCTTGCGGTTCTTTTTCAAGCATCACATCCATGGAATAACCACACACACAAAATTCAGAAGAAAAATGAAAAGTTCTGGCAGGAAAAAAGATGATGCCTCAGGCAGTTGTCATTTTAATGTCAAAGAAATAATAGATTGCTGGGTTCAAGGGATCTACCACCAACAAGAAACACAGAAAACTATGCTTTGGGCTGTCGTCTTTTATTCCACGGAGGATCATAAGAGGGCTGACAGAAGCTGAAGTCTCATCAGAAACTCTGCCACAGAAGTCTGCCCGGGGCAACATGATGGGTTAAAAATTGTTGCTGTCTGCGATTGTGCAAAAGCGTGGGTAGCTTCAGAAAATGCGCGCACGCACGCGCTCATACGCAAGCACGCACGGACACAAGCACGAACGTACGAATGCACGCATGCACACTACTGTAATGCCGTAGCAGAATGATTGTTCCATGCAGCGAGGAATTTTGTTTTGTGGCGTATTAATGATTATTGGTTCGCTGTAAAAGCAGTTTGCTGTCCCCTTTGAAAGGTTATGAGCATAATAATTTTGTAACGCAGCAACGGTAACAACA